>NC_080088.1:28094277-28401944 GCF_950005125.1 Chionomys nivalis | reverse complement strand
CTAGCATCTCCCAATGACACACCAATGTCACAATTATTCCATGCAGTACAATCAAGGAAATTTAAAAAATTTCTTCTATTATTTATTATAATTTTCAGTACATTTAATTAACCAGAAAAAATTAATTTTAATCAATAATCAACTATCTAATATAAAATCAAAAATAATATTGGGCAATGCAATTAATAGACATGTTAATGGTCATTAAAAAGTATAACATAAAAATGACTGAGTTTATGATTTGGGTGCATAGTTATTTGTATTAGTTTTCTTTATGTATTGTGTTTTATATTAGATGTCATTTCACCTTAATAGAACTAGCAATCTAGCAGTATCAAATTATACTAAATTATCAATGCTAATTGAAAGTATAATGAATTACTAAACTTACTACAAATACACGCATTCATGCATATGCTTTATAAGATATGCAAAAATGGAACAATTCTATCTTTAAATTTAGGAATATCAGAATGATTTAGCATGAAATTTGTTGTGCTAAATACCAAGAAAAAAGGAGACCTTGAAATTGACTTGACATGTTAATATCATAGTTTATAGTGGGTCACATTACAGTTAAATGGGGATTTTATTGTAACTAGACATGGTACATTTGATTTTGAAACCACTGTTATTTTAAACAATTATATGTGGTTATTATTAGTTTTTATGAAGATGGTTGTTTGGAGGCTGATACAGTTTCTGATACATACATACATATATATACATATATATATATATATATATATATATCCAAATTTAAAGAGACTCAGAGCTTAAGTATTCATAACATGTAGCATGAATTTTAGAAAAGGGGAATGGGGAAGTTAGAATATAATATATGCAATATTTAAACACTGAAATTTTAACTGCCCTTTGTAATTACTTATTTTGTTTATGGTATTTTTTCCTAAATAAACATTGAAAGATTGTTTACTTTCAAACAGAAACTTCAGACCAATGATATTCACTTGATTCAATTTTAAAATGAAGAAACCATGCAGTTTTCCTAAAATATGATTAGATGTCTTTATCTTCTAATATCAAATTTTAATCAATATTTTAGAGCTATATTTACTCTTTTATGTGTAATGTGCTAAAGTAAGCACAAGTATTAATATTTTTCATTAGTTAGCAAACAATTTTTGGTTACAGTTGACATCATGAGAAAGGTTACAGCTATTAAAACAATTCCTCTGCTCATTATTAGAGCCATGTAAACAATGTTGACAGCTAGTTGTAATGCCTTTTTACTTGAGATTATAATAGGCTTATCCTTAAGAACAAAGCGAAATTTCAAAAAACAGAATTTGTTTAAATCACAAATTAATTTACACATGGGTTTGATGATGAACCAAAAGTCAGATCTTAAGATTTCTTTTTAACTCTCCCCAACCCTTTAAATATCTTTAAAATTATGTCTACATTTGTCCACAGGGGGAAAAATGACTTTTTCTTTGAAGTTTATATGGTTTTTGGCTCATTTCTTCATGTAAGTGCCTCATTCTAGTAATGCATTTTAAACTGAATACATCCAAATCCAAATAAAATTGTTTTAAATAAATATTAGCTACATATATTTTCCTTCGCAAAGTCTTTTAATAGGTACTTTGTTATTAAGGACATATATGATATAATGGTTGCAATGTTAACTTAGCAGAAGAGTCTAGAATAATCAGAAACAAGCATTTGCTTCTTAAAAATGCATTCAATGTAAGAACAAGCAAGTTATTTAATGTTCCAACTACATTAATGTGTATATGTATACTCATATGTGGATATATAACATTATATGTACTTTATATAATGTGTATATAAAACATTACATAGGTAAATATAAAAATTATATGTGCTAATATATTGAGTTTTGCGAGGTTATACTGAATTAGTGGTTAGCTTCCACAAAGCACATACAATGGTTTGTAGGACTATTATCTTACTATTATTTACAATGTTTTAAAACAGATTTATTAAAGATATTGTTTTTCTTGTTTTCTCTTTAATCTTTGCATTTTGTCCAAAGTATTACAACCTCTTAGATGAACAAATTATTATATATTTTAATTGTTAAGTATTATTTTGCACACTATATACATATTAATTCTCCTAATTTTTATTTCTGTTACATATTTAAATTTTGGTTTTTTTTGAGAATTTCTTGCAATGTGTTTTGATCACTTTAAACTTCTACTAAAATATTTCTTTTACCCTATTGTTGAGTTTATCTAAATTATTCTATTACCAATAAAGTCTTGACTGTCAGATACTGGGGTGAAAATATGTTAGATCAAAGAAGCAGAGAAGGAGTGACCAGCTGACTTTCCTTCGCCAACCAGAGACCCATGAAGCCCATCTCTACCTAGTCATCCCAGACCAAAGGAACTGTAAAATCTCTAAGTCTCTTCCTACCCCTCCCTATAGAGTGTATCTTCTGTATTCTTATTCCAGACTTCTTTAAGGCTGAGTATTGTCAGGCATTACTGGCTCCACTTCCTGATTCAAAATTAAATGTATTAACACAGTTTCAATTTATCACAGGGTGATCAAATATCCTGCAATATTTATCCGTTTTGTCTAATAAAAAGGAAAGCATTTGATTCTAGCACAATAAAACTATATACACTAGGACAATTATCAAGAAAGAATTACATTTACAATTTTCAGTCCATTTGTATTTGGAAAATTTGAAGAAAGTACTCTATTATCCATCCTGTCTTATTCAATCTAAAGTTTTATACCTGAAACACTTTTTATTAGAACTTTATTACCAAACTAAAATATCTTTTTTTTTAAACTTAAACATTTTCTTAGATAAATACTTAAGCTTTTATGTTTCTCAGCCTAATAAACATTGCATCTCTTTGGTACACTTCTTTTCTGAACGTGATAACAAAATAAATACATAACTATCTTGTCTTCAAGCCCCATTCAAGACTCAAGAAGAACATAATATTACCTGAGCAAACAGAGAGTGCAGAGAAAACATTCTCCAGAACTACAAAAATGGCAGAGACAGCTGGCTGCCTGAGCAGACATCCATAGTTCCTCTGTGACATTGCGCATTCATCTTCAGTATACAGGTTTAGAATATATGAGGGATTTTTGTGTGAAACAGGAAATTTGAAGGACTGGCCTACCTTGTTGGCAAAGTATGGCAGCCATCTTCCTTGGTGTCCTGCTAGTGCAATTTGGACAGCACATTGTCAGTCACTGAGCCAGGGGCAGTTTCTTGCCCAGTAGCTAACTTTGTCAAATGAAAACAAGCTCCATATGGAGATACTTCAATGCCTAACATCATTTTTGAAGTAAAACCATTTTTATGCATACTAAGAATCAGCAACTATTTTAATATAGTCAAGAAATCCAGTAATGCCATGTAAAACCTTATGATTTTGATTTTTTAATTGAATCCTAAGAGCATTGCATCAGCATAAAATTTATATGCTCCAGAAATTGCTTTTCTCGTATAATATGAGAGAGAATCTAATTGGTTCTTTTTATTAACTGAAGTCTCTTTCTTTTGGAATATTTGTTACAAGATATTATTACAAACTCTTTGCCAATGTTTATTTTTTGCCCATAATGAGGCAATTTCAAATTTAGTAAAATGTAATACATTTTCTGCTGGATCTATTTCTGCTAATTGACAAACTCTCATTTTTTCTTCAGAAATAATTCAAAAAAATTTTCAGCTTAGGTATTTAATTTTTTACTCTGTGTCTTAAAAAATCTATTCTAAGATATTATGTTGTCTCTGCATAAGAATCCCTGTAAGAGAATTAGTAGAAGGTAGTATGACTGGGATACAGTCAATCTCTTGATTCAAGTGTTCCACATGTACTGAAGCAAATTCTCTCTCAGCCTCAGCTGATAATTTTCCTGGATTATTTAAGTCCTTCTCAACTTGTAAGGTTTGAAATAAATTATATCCAATTCTCCTCCCCATATTGCGTGTCTGTCTTGCTTGAAATTGCACTGATTTTGTGCATACTGTTAACAACCCTGTGAGTTGTGCTATTGACCTGCAGTGCTCAGAGATACTGTTCACTTAGACCTATCCTAGCCTCTTCTTCTCAAACTCTTTCTGTCTCTTCTTCTGCAGTTATTCCAATTATCCCTGAGGCTTGAGAGGAGGAGATTCAGAATGTTTTTTCATGAAATATCACCACATCTCTCAACCTTATCTGGTAAGTTTTTACATCCAGTATATTGTGAATAACACAGACATAGAGAATTGACAACAGTGCAGTTATTCTGATTTTTTTTTTTTACAAAACCAAGACATTCCTCCCAGATTGTGTGTATGTTTAGTCATAAATACTTTTTTTATTTGAAACATTTTACAATATTATAGACTCCAACTAATGAAAAGCAAGAATGTGAATATTTATCAAAGAATTGTGAGAGTTTAAAAAAAATCTCTCTCAAACACTATAAAATTATGATCTTTGTGCATGTCTTTGGAGTATGGAAGACTGACATTAAAGCTACCAAATCTGGGCCCTATGGTGGGATACCATGCTCAGCCTTGGTCCTACCTCAAGTAGATATGACAGAATTAGTTAAATCCCCATGGGAAGCCTTAGCCTCTCAGAAGAGTACTTGGAGTTGGGGGAAGAGGAGAGGAAGGAACGGAAGGAGGAGGAACTGTGTTGGGTATGTAAAATGAATAAAAAAAAGAAATATAAAACCAAACAAACTTAAAATTAAAAAATAAAGCCAGCAAAACACCAACATTGGGAAATATAAGCTTACTTTTAAACTGCAAATATGTGTGTGTGTGTGTTTTATTTGGCAATAAAACAATATCAAACCCCAGGAAGTCAGCTAGAAGACCAAAAAGACACACTGTACACATAAAATTACTAAAAACAAAGCTGTATTTTATGCAGTTATTTTCATTCTAAAAATAGTTATTCAACATTTTTAAAAAACCTGTGGAGCAAAGCATAACAAAATATGGTTTTAAACTTCTCCTTGAACAATCTCATGCTGAGTAAATGCTGAATAAGCTTGATGAATATGCATTTCTATTCCCTGGTATTCATAACTCATTATTAAGAATAAGAATGGACTAAAGAATAAAGCCTGAGTGTGAAGATTAAGGAAATGTAGTCTGGCATCACACACAATCTCTATCTGAAACAGCTAGATGTAAAGAGCACTACTGTAATAAAACAGTAGTTTTGGATTTAGCTTTAATACTTCTGTGTCACTTTGGAAAAAGGCTCAAATGTATATTGAGTGTTTTAAAGACATAAAATTAAATGCAAAAGAGTTTTTTAAAGTATTATATTTGGCAGAAGAGAAAAGGAACTTGAGTGGAGATCTCATGTGAAAATAAAGTTCATTTAACAGAAGTAATATATATATAATTCTGTTATTATTTTCAGTTTACATTTATCATTTCATGTTAAATAAATTATGATGTCAGATTATTAATACTTCTTTATATAAGTAAGGAATGTTATTAGTGTATCTTTTATGAATCTTTTCATTAAATGCATTAATCAAATGTATACAGCAATATTGCATTAATAAGTGTTCTCTATGAACAGAAGTGTTTTATTGAATACAAAGGATATTTATTAGATCAATTTAAAAAATATATCATGTCTAGCCCAGACAATGGCTGTCTGCAAAGACAAAGGCTGAGAGCCTAGAATCTACTTGGTATACAAGGATAAATCATTCTGAAGTCCAATTCTTGTTCTGATGATGTTAAGTACTATCAGGCTTTATTCAACATAGTCATATACTGAGGAATCTCATTTCAGGGTCTGGAGAATTGGATTCAGCAGAAACAGTGTGAGCACATTCACCAACAAAGAATAGAGACAAGCTGAGAAAAGCGACTGGTCCTCAGATTTCTTTCCTTCTGAACTTTAGTTAGAGGACACTGCCCATTCTAGGAAAGTATTGACCTTTCAGTAAATCCTCCAAGAAAATACTCTCACAGACAATATGAAATCTGCATCTTTTCTTAGTTATTCACAGCTAAGTTCAAAATTAAGGTAAATCATAATAGACAGAAAATAAATCAACAATAGGAATAAACCCAACTCTTTTTAATCTGTTCTGTAGTATTTGCTACTAATTCTTTAATTTAGTTCTTTGATATAGATACAGGCTTTCTATATTTTGATGCATATAAATTCAGTAGCTTTATTTTCTGAGAATGCCATACTCTATATTTTGATCATATTCAACATCCCTCCCTCAACACTTGCTAGAATGAACTCAATTCATGCCTATTCAAATCAGTCCCTTATTGTTTATAAATACATCAAATTTTCTACCCCTTCACTTTTAAGTTTGGTAACATCCGCTGGAGCATAATCTCCCTGCGGGAGTCACATACACTTAAAGAAAACCACTCTTCTTCTGTTAATTGCTAACAATGAACAAACACTGCTCTTCAGTTAGGAATGGAACTTCACAACCAGTCCTCCATTCTGGGATTTTCTCTGGCTTAAGCTTGCATAAATTTTATATGTTTTGTCACAAATGCTGTGAATTTATCTAAGCACCCTACCTGCTGTGTCAAGAAAACACCATTTTCTTGGAGTCTTTCATCATCTATGGCTCTTAACATCATCTAGCTTCCTCTTTTGCTGTAATTCCAAGCGTTGGGGAAAGTAGAGTGGGAAACATATTACCCGCATAATTTTGAAACTTCAGTGTCTTAATGCCTGCTGCCAAGACCATGGTCCTTGTGAGTCACAGCTGACACAAACAGAAGTTTTTCATATGAGCCTTGAGAGATGCACTACTGTACAGTAATAATGACAAGAGTTTGGGGTCAAACTCTATTTATCAACATAATAGCCACATTTTGCTTTTTTCTTTTGAAAACTCTCTGTTGAGATCCATAATTCATTTTTAGTTAGGTGGTTTATTTTCTTGATTTTCATATATTTCTCTGTATATTTTGCACATTAACCTATCAGACATTTAGCTGGCAAATATACAAAGTTTCTCAATAGATTTTCTCTACATTTTATTGATTATTTCCTTTGCTGTAGAGAAGCTTTGAAGTTTTCTGAGTCCTGGGTTTTTAATTATTGATTTTAATTACTAAGAAGATATTGTCTTTTCCATTTTATATGTTAGTGTTAGTTTTATAGATCTTCCATAAAATGCTTACTCCCTAAAGATAATATTCTATCATGGAGTTCAGATAACTAGAGTTTGATAAAACTAATAAAGTTCCTACCAGCTCTTTCTCATTCCTCATTATCTGTATTTCTGTGAAAGCAATCGTATTGGGCTTATATAAAACATAGTGTCTTGCATGGGAGGTTTTCTCAGTATTGCCTCTCTGTCTACTTAGACTTTTCATCAATATAATCTGGCTTAGAATCATCTGAAAGTAATCCTCAATTTAGGAGTTTCTTAGATCTAATTGGCCTGTAAGCATTGCTGTGGAGGATTACCTTGATTATCAATTGATACTTGAGGGCATAGCCCACTGTAAATGGCACCATTCCTAGACATTTGATCTATAAAAAGACTAAATAAGCATAAGATTGGCAGTTATCCAGACAGTGAGGACTTCTTGATTCCTATCTTCAAGTTCCTGTCCCAAGTTCTTACACTATTTTTTTTTAAATGATGGTTGGTATCTGAAAGTATAATCTAAGTAAATCCTTTTATCCTCAAGTTTCTTTTGCAACAAAATATATGAGGACATTATATTTTTTCTACTGTCTACTGGTCTTTGGTATTGGTTGGAACATCAGGCAAGAGTACCCTGATCTCTCAGTAGCTTTCGTGTTATATTTCATTAGAAATTAATTTTCCTTTGATTGCTTCAGGTTATTGTTTAATGGACAGTGATAGTAATATTTAGATTTTAATCTACCACATTGTTCAAATTTATAATATGGTTGACAACTTCCATATCCAAAATATAAGAAACTTTGTCATTCTTTGTCAATATCCCCAATTCAACATGTGTAGATACAAAATATTTTCTCAATTATCATATTTTCCTGTTCTACTTCAACATTAAAGACCCAGTCTGTCTGGAAAGTCAAATATTTTCCCATACATTTTAAGGTCAAATGTAAATACAAGTATCTGTCAATTATACTTCACTCAATTGTTACTGCTTATATAGTGATTAATAACATTGTAAGTCCAGAACAAATCATTGAATAAAATGTTAGAAAATGGAAGGCAGTTATGTAGGTAGATGATAGATAGATAGATAGATAGATAGATAGATAGATAGATAGATAGATAGATAGATAGATAGATGGATAGATAGGA
Source organism: Chionomys nivalis (assembly GCF_950005125.1). NCBI lineage: Eukaryota > Metazoa > Chordata > Mammalia > Rodentia > Cricetidae > Chionomys > Chionomys nivalis. The sequence continues at coordinate 28,393,670 of NC_080088.1, read as the reverse complement.
TAGAGTTAGAGGAATATATGTATATGATACATAGATGACAGATAGTATATAACTGAAAATATGATAAACAGATATATAAATGTATAGGTACAGCAATAATTCTACATTTTTTCATAAATACATAATTTATATTATGTAATCCCACATTTTTGTGGGTCCACATTTCAGATTTTCTGTTATTTTGATTTACAATATAGTACTATTGGATATATCTTTTTAGTGGCTAGAATTGAGCCTGGAGAGATGACTCAGACATTAAGGCCTATATGTTACTCTTGGAAAAGGGCCAAATATAATTCCATCTTCAGATGCCCCAACATAAACAATTGACACCCTACAGGTAAAGTATGTTGGTTGTTTATTTAATTACTTTTATTCTGTTTGTTGTTGTTGTTTTAGAATACAATATAATCACGACATCCGTTCTTACCTTTCCTCTCTTTAGATCTTCCCATATACACTTTCTCATTCTCCTTCAAATTAAAGGCCTCGTTTTTCATTTGTTGTTATTCCATGTGTACACGGATATACATATATTTTCTTAAATGTAACCTGCTCCATCTGTATAAAATTTGCTTCTCCCTTTTCAGAGATAGCCACTTGTCATAGGATAACCAATAGACATGTTTTTCCCTGGTGAAGACCACCTCTCCCACTTCCAGATCTCCTCAGTTGATTACAGTACTTCATGTAGGGTTGACTCTTTTTACACTTTTTCTGTCCACTTTGTCATGCTCTTATAATCTATTTGCCCCTCTCCTACTGGGCCATCTAAGTTTATGATAATTTAACAGTAAAATTTATTCTTTTAGGAAGAGGGAAACTCAGTTGAGTTAATGCTCCACCAGACTGGCCTGTGGTGCATTTTCTTGATTGATGAAGGATGCAGGAGTGGCCACCTCTGGGCTGGACATCTTGTTCAAAGAAAACAAACAGAGTAAACGAGGAGGAGAGAACAAGTAAGAGGAACTCCTCCCTAGCCTCTACATCAGCCATCCTCCATATTCCATTCTTCACTTCCATCAGTAATGAAATATGACCTAAGAATTCTAAGCTGAAATGAACTCTTTCCCCCCTTTGTTCTTTATGGTCATGGCATATTATAACAGAAGTATAAACCCCAAGACATACATGCATGAAGCCAAAACATTCAGACACATAAAATGTCAAAATTATATATCTTAAAAGCATGTTTAGATACACAGAGAAACCCTGTCTCAAAAAAGAAAAAAAAACACCATTAGAGTATGTTTTGTTATTTATGAAGTGAATCAAAATTAATTTATCAAAATTCTGTAAAGTAGCTTGAGGTATGTATGAGAAGAAAATAATTTTATTTAATTTTGTCTTGGGACCCTCCATACCAGAGGATAAGGAGCAGAATCTATAAATATTTCATCTTCATAATCAAGAGTTTATTTTCTGTATAATAGCTAATAGTTATGAATAACCCACGAGTTTCAGGCTGGCTGGCTTACGTAATCAAATAAAGGACAAAATAAGCGTATATGTCTACCAGTAAATTCTTGATACAAATGTTTCAGAACATGAGAACTATTTTTTGAGTACTGAGTATGGGTGGATATCAGAGGAGTTGGGACAAGATGGGTGAATATGATTAAAATACAATGCATGATGGATAACAGTAGTGTTAATCTTCTGCTGCTATTCTAGTCTAAAATGTTTTCATCAGCCAAAAAGAGCATTCCAGAAAGACTAAAATCATCCACCTGTTAGAGTGGACAGATCCAAGAACATAGAATTCCTGAGTCTTTGGGAAGGAGAAGACATCAGTCTGTTACATGTCTATGACACTCAGTTCACACATAGGCCCTATTTGTTCATGCTCTCTGTTGCCCTCAAGATGATCACTCTTTTAAGGTGAAAATGTGAATCTGGGATGCTAGTAAGCAACGTTGTTTCACATGTATGTGTATACCTTTGTGGAGATAAATTAGAGACACGAATAAACCATAAACCACCAAAAAAAAAAATACAATGCATGACGTTTTAAACCAGAATTCTTACAACAGCTGGAACCCAGCTCCAAAGGAAACTTCACCATCTTCAAGACTTCATGAGCACATGTACTCAGGCCTTCTAACTATCTAACACACATGTGCACATACCTAAATATAAGACAAAATTAAACATAGCTCTGCAGAAACTAGCAACATCTAGGTAATGAGCTGATGAAGGTTTATAATAACATCTTTCTTCTAATGTTCAACATAATTTCAAAACTGGTTTGTTTGCTTTGGTTTTGTCTTGGTTTTGTCTTTCTCTGTTTTTCCTTAGTTCATTCCATGCTATATTTTTTCCAGGTTTGTTTTTTTCATTTTTTTTTTTTTGCCATTTTACTGTTTCTCAATTATTTATCTCACTTTATTGAGAATTCTTTGCTTAGATCTTTACCCCATTTTTTAAGTCGGGTGTGTTTTTTTTTTTGTTTGTTTGTTTTGTTTTGTTTTTTTTTTGGATGGCTTGAGTTCTTTATATGTTTTTCATATTAGTGCACCATTGGATGCATATTGGTAAAAATATTTTTGCATTTAAGAAACTTCCAATTTGTCCTAATGACAGTACCCTTTCTCTTACAGAGGCTTTTTAGTTTTATGACATTCCATGTATTAATTGATATTCTCGGTGCTTGTGTTATAGGTATTCTGTGAATAATTAATTTGGGATTTTCATAGGAAGTTCATTGAATCTGTAAATTTCTTTTGACCATACGAATTACTAGTTAACTAGTATGGGACATTTTTCCATCTTCTGAAGTCTCCTTTAATTTCTTCCTCGAAAGACTTCTTTTTATCATGCAAGTCTTTGACTTCCTTGGTTAAATTTCCCCCAGTATGTTGAGGCTTCTGGGGAAGGTTTTGCTTCCCTGGTCCTTCTATCCAATTGTCATTTTTATATAGTCCAGCTACTGACTTTTGTGATTCAATTTTGTATCCTGCTAGTTTCTGAAATTGTTTATAAGATGTAGGAGTTCCCTGATTATATATATATATATATATATATATTCTTCAAATAATGATTCATACACTAATTCCCTTACAATTTGTATTCTCTTAATCTCCCTTTGTTTTCTTATTAGTCTAGCTAAGACTTCAAGTACTATATAGAATAAATATAGAGAGAATAGACAACCTTTCTATTTAAATTTTTATTAAATTCAATTTTTAAAATAGCTTTTCTCATTTACATACCAGTTCCCACTGCCTCCCCACCTCCCACTCCGCCACATCTCCCTACATTACTAAAATCAGGAACAAGACAAACTGTTCACTTTCTCCATATCTATTTCAAATAGTACTCAAAGGTCTAGCTAAAACAATAAGACAACAAAAGAAAATCAAGGGGATACTAATTGGAAAGGAAGAAGTCAAATTTTCACTATTTGCAGATGCTATAATAGTATATATAATATAAAGAGACTGAGAAATAAATCAGAGAAATGTTTCCACTTATAATCTTCACAAATAACATAAAATATTTTGCGCAACAAGTCATAAATGGGTCAGCCTTTTTTTGCCCCTGATTTTATTGGAATAATTTTGATGTCTCTCTATTTAAATTGATGTTGGTTATGGGTTGCTGCAAATTGCCTTCGTTATGTTTAGGTATGTCTCTTGTGTCCTTGATTTCTCTGGGACCTTTGTCATGAAGAGATCTTGGATATTTATCACTGATATGTCAGGAAAATTGCTCATTTCTTTTAGATTTTTCAAATTTTGTGGAATACATATTTTTAAAGTATGTTCATATGATTTTTTGAATTTCCTTGCTGTCTGTAATTATGTCCTCCTATTTGTTTCTGATTTTGTTAATTTGGGTTCTCTTTTTGTCTGTCTTTAGTTAGTTTGGATTAGGGTTTATATATGTTATTAATTTTCTTTTCTTTTTCTTTTTTTGAAAAAGTTAATAAACTGTTTCCATTATACATACCATTCCAAGTTTCCACTCTCTCCCCTTCTCCCATTCCCTCTATTTACACTCCACCAAACCACCATCCACTTCTAAGAGAGGGTAAGGCACATTGCTTTGGGAAAGGTCATGACTGTCCCTACTATATCTGGGCTGATCAAGGTATCTATCCAAAGAGAACAGGCTCCCTAAAACCCAGTACAAGCAGTAGGAATAAATCCTGGTGCCACTGCCAGTGACTGCTCAGTCTGTCCAAGCCATGCCTGTCACCCACATTCAGGGGTCTAGATTGGTCCTATGCTTGTTCCTTCCCTGTTTGTTGGTATTGATGAACTCCCATTAGCTCAGGTAGACTGTTTCAGTGGGTGAACCCATTTTATGGTCTTGATTTTTTTGCTGATGTTCTTATTCCTCCCACTCCTCAACTGGACTTTGTGAGTTCAGACCAGTGTTCCCATATGCATCTCTGCCTCTGTTCCCATCAGTTGCTGGGTAGAGATTCTATGGTGATATTTAAGAAGCTTCTGTAAAGCAAAGGACACAGTCAATAAGACAAAAAAGCAGCCTTCTAATTGGGAAAAAAAATCCTCACCAACCCATATCAGACAAAGGACTGATTTCCAAAATATATAAAGAACTAAAGAAATTAGAGATCAAAATTTCAAATAGCTCAATTTAAAATGGGGTATAGAGCTAAACATAGAATTCTCAACAGAGAATGGCTAAGATCAAAAACACCAATGATAGCATATGTTGGAGAGGATGTGGAGTAAGGAGAACAATCATTCACTGTTGGTGGAAATGCAAACTTGTACAACCACTTTGGAAATCAGTATGGCAGTTTCTTAAAAAATTGGCAATCAACCTACCTTAGGATACAGTAATACCACTTTTGTCATATATCCAAAAGATACACTCAATCATACCACGAAGATATTTTTCAACTATTTTCATAGCAGCACTATTTGTAGTAACCAGACCTGGAAACAACCTAGATGCCCATCAACCGAAGAATGGAGAAAGAAAATGTCACACATTTACACTTTAGAGGACTACTCAGTAGTATAAAGCAATGGCATCTTGAAATTTGCATGCAAATGGATAGAACTCGAAAACACCATCCTTTGTTAGGTAACCCAGACCCAAAGAGATTAATATGGTATGTACTCACTCATAAGTGGATACTAGTTATAATGAAAAAAAAATATTGAACCTAGAGTTCGTGATCCTAGAGAAGCCAAGTAACAAGGTGAACCCTATGAAAAACATAGATAGATCCACCTGAAAAGTCGAAATAGACAAGATCTCCTGGCAAAATTGGGTATATATGGGTGGGGGGAGAAGGGAGAGACAAGGAGAACTTGAGGGAATGAGATAAAAGAAGGACAGAGATGCGATTAAGGAAAGACAAATCTTGATTTTGGGAGCCATCATGGGGCTAGCAAGAAACCTGGCTCTAGAAACTTCCCAGGAATCTACAAGGATGACCACAGCTAAGAGCCTAAGGAATAGACAAAAGGGTCCCAGAACTGGCCTTGCCCTGTAGGTAGGCTGTCTCTGATTTTCTTAAAGAACATACTCTTTGTTTCATTGATTCTTTGTATTTGTCTCTCTCATATCATTTTATTCATTTCAGTTCTCAATTGGATTATTTATTGCTGTCAACTCCTCTTGCATTTAATACTTATTTTTGTTCTAGAATTTGAAGATGTGCTATTAGTTTCTAGTATGAGATTTCCCCAGGGTTTTATTTTGTTTTTATATACGCTCTTAGATCTGTGAACTCGTCTTTTAGAACTGCTTTCATTGGTTTTCCAAACTTTGTGTATTTGTGCATTTATTTTCTTTGAATATTAGAAATTATTTAATTCCTTTCTCTATTTTTATATAGATCCATTTTCTTTCAGGATAGAGTTGTTCAGTTTTTATGAGTTTGTAATCTTAATGCTGTTACTGTTGTGTTTGTCCACCTTTAATTCATGGTAGTCTAATAAGATAAGGGGAGTAGTAATCTAATTTTATTATATCTGTTGTGATTTGATTTGTGTCTGATTATGTGCTCAATTTGGAAAAAGTTATATGAAGTAGAGAAGGTTTATTCTTTTGTGTTTGGGTGAAATTTTCTGTAGCTATCTGTTGGATCCATTTGGATTATAACGTTTGTTATCTGTAGTGTTTCTCTGATTAGGTTTTGTGTGGATGACATGTCCATTGGTGAGAGTGAAGTATTGAAATACCCCACTATCAGTGAATAAGAATTAGTATGTGATTTGATATGTAGTAAGATTTTTCTTTTTTTCAAACTTTGGTGCCCTTGTGGATAATAGCTGCTAAAACTGAAATGCCAAATTGGTATATATTTCCTCTGTTGAGAATATAGTGTTATTCTCCAGCTCAGTTGACTGTTGTTTGGTTTGAAGTCTATTTTGTTAGATATTAAAACGGCTTCACCAGTTTATTTTTTATGCCAAGTTGCTTGGGAATATACTTACCATGTCTTTACCCTGATGCAATGTCTACCTCCAATGTTGGGTGTGTTTCTTGAATGTTGCTAAAGATGGGTCATGTTTTGCATCCATCCTGTTCATCTTTTATTGGGGAAATGGAACCATTGATATTGAAAGATATCAATGACTGAACATTGGTTACTCCTGTTATTTTGGTGATGTTCATGTTGGTTTGGTGATGTGTGTCTTTGTGTGCCTGTGTGTGTGCGTGTATCTGTGTGTGTATGTTAGCATGTGTGCACACACACATGTGCTTTCTTTATTTTGATTTTGCTGCTATGAGATTGTTTACCTCTGTTTTTATGGGTATATTTAACATTCACAGATTGATATTTTCCTTCTAATGCCTTCTATAGCTCTGGAATTGTAAACAGATACTGTTTAGTTTGGTTTTATTAAGGAATATCTTATTTTTTCATCTAAGTTAATTGAAAGTGATCTGTATATAATAGCATGGATTGACATACATGGTCTCCTGGAGACTCTGGCACATATATCCTGGTCATTGTTGCTTCTATAATCTCCTCTGAAAAATCTGCAATAATTCTAGTAAGCCTACCTTTATATGTTACCTGTTCTTTTTCCCTAGATACTTTTAATATATATTACTTTTCTAGAAAGAAACTACTATGTAGCTTTGGCTATCCTGGAACTCATTCCATTGTCTAGGCTGACCTCTAACTCAAAGAGATCTGTTTGCCTCTTTCTACTGAGTGTTAGAATTAAAGACATATACTACCAGCACCTGACAGGAGATGTTTTAATTTGCTCCTACAGCAAAATTAAGTATCCATTTAAGTGTCTATTATGTGAAACCCCTCCAAAAAACTAATGAAATTTTATATAGAAAAGTGGGATCATAAGTGAAAATGCTATAATTTTGATGAATAATTAAGAAGGACATTTTAATAGTGAGTAGGTCATACCTACCTCCAATTTTCAACCTTGTTGAAGCAGATTTCAGAGTTATTTATTGCAAAAGAAGAGAGTACATTTTTAAAAAATATTGTGTTCTTATTCAAAGGGCACTACACATTTTGGCTATGTTGTCATTGCAAAGCCTTTTGAAAACACAATCCTTCAATGCAAATGATTGATGACAATACTTCTGAAGCAATAACTTTTAATCTGTTTCTTGTTTAAAGGGGATTCCAAGATCACTAATCGATCCCCTACCACTGGAGAAAAAGGCCTGTAACATGTAGAAGTTTAGACATAAAAGAATGGATTCCTACTCTTAGCTTGCTAAAGGACAGGTCCCAAATCCCATACCCATAAAGTACTTCTATGTAGTTTGATGTAGTTTCATTTGACAGCAAACTTTGTGGGAATTGATGAGAAATCTTACAGTCCTGAATCTGTAGCCATTGTGTTAAGCACATGTGCTGATACCATTTATTAGATTGTTACTGATTTAATCTGTTAGATATAGTAAACTTCAAGTCTATCATCTGAATTTGTAAATGTAGAGAAATATGGTTGTGTTCCATTTTCTATTTCTTCCTTGTTTTTGAAGTTGGATACCTCCTGCTTTTCATATTTCTGTGGTTTTTATTCAAGAATGTGTGTTTGTAAAAATGTATTTGTGTATTTGTGCTTTTTTATTAGCCTTTTCTTTCTTTAATTTTTTGCCAAACTTGAAATGGATTAGGTGGTCCACTATCTTCAATAGTACTGACCATTCTCTAGAATTATTGAAAATTTCATAAACTATTGCATTTTGTAATGGCTTTTTATTTTTAGAAACAATGTTCTCTCTATACCTACATGTCTTTCTATCCATTTATTATCTACACATACTAATCTATAATAAATGTATGTAAACTATTTTTGCTTATTTTTATGTTTCAGGTTCATTTGTGTATATATATAATTGTTTGTATATGAAAGAGGATATAAATCACTTGTAAGAATACCCATGAAGAACAGATGAGGGTAATAGACACCTCGCAGCTGATATTTCAGAGGTTGTGAATTTGGGTGCAGAGAATGAAGCCTTGTTCCTCTTGATAAGAAGCAAGCATTCTTAATCCCTGAGCTAATCTCTTCAATTACTCTCCAATGTTCTATATGACTAGAGTTGTGTAGACAACAAACAATTACATAATGACACTGAATAAATTAAACAAATAACCTGAATTGTAATATCTATAATAATATTAATACATTGGAACAATGGCAATGGGTTCTTGATCCTATTGCATGTAATGGCTTTGTGGGAGCCCAGGTAGTTTGGATGCTCACCTTAATAGACCTGGATGGAGGTGGGTGGTCCTTGGAACTCCCACAGGGCAGAGAAACCTGCTTGCTCTTTGGGCTGAGGAGGAAGGAAGACTTGATTGGGGGAGGGGGAGGGAACGGGAGGTGGTGGCGGGGAAGAGGCAGAAATCTTTAATAATTAAATTAATTAATTAATAAAAAAAATCAGCAAGGAAAAAAAAAGATTAAACATCACCTCTATTCCTATAAAAAAAAAACTTTCAAATTTTAAAAATTTTTAAATGTTTAATAAAATTTATACTTGAGAAAGTTAAATTTAAAATTTTAATACAAAGATTAGTTATTGAGAGAACATGCACTTCTTGATCTCCTGGGGCTAATATACAAAGTCAATTTTTTTTTAAAAAAATTGAATTAAGTTGCCTGATAACCAGAACAGCTCTCAGACAAGTAATTATACACCCTTTGAAAAAACTCTTCATAATTAATATAAGCACCCGATTCATCAACAAAGACTGGATGCTCCTAAAAATAAACGGAGAATGTTCCTATACCTGAAAATTGACACAAATCCTAGCAAGTCAGGGAAAACTTGCACGTCTGTCAAAATACCTGCAATCAACTTATAATCAACTCTAAACTGACAATAACACATCCAGCCACTATTCTAAAAATGTCACTCTACATCTTACTCACAGGTAAGACCATGTAGGGTTGCATAACTTGCAGAGGATTACCTCAAGTGATCTAAGAATGATGTAGCTGAATCGCTCTTCCACAACCTATGAAACTGATGCTGGCTTCCATTCTATAAACTTTACTGGTTGTCAAAATTCCACATGAGATCTATGAAACACTAAACTTTGTACAAGGAGAATCTTGTGATATACCTAATTAAAACAACCATAATATTTCCAACTTTCAGAAATATTAGCAAACAAAAATCTATCCAAAAACCAATTTCTCCAAAATTAAACTAAAGCTTTCAATCATTTGATAAGCATATATGTGTATTTAATAACCATATATGTGCACATATATATAATATAAATATGTATATATACTATATAAAACTATATTGTGTGAAAACATAGCTGAGAAAAATGAAGAAACATTGATTACATCTCAAGCAAAGTGAACAGATCCTTGCCTTTTGTAGCATAATGTAAATAGAGTTAATAATAATTTTTCTATGATACAAAAATGCTAGAGTACCTTCAAAGCAATGAATTAATGAAAGTTTAAAAAACTACATTTTCTTATTACTCTGACTTGATCATTTGTCTCCTACATGTATCAAAGTATCACACAATACAACATAAATATCTCAATCTAGCCATGTGTCAATTTTTGAAATATTTATTTTGTTTCAGGTGTCTTTGTAATTACTTTGTATTGATGGGTGTTGTGAAATACTTTAATTTCAGTTCCTGAAGGCTTAGAGGTAGGAATCATGACTTTCAGGTGTATAATAAGATATTATCTCAATGCACAAATATAAATAAATGAACATTTGCCATATAGATCATCTACTATTTGAATCATTCTAATTAAAAATTCAAAAGTAGGTCTGAAAGTATGTATAAGAAATTATGAGCATCACTGTACTTCCAGATGATCTGGGTTCCAATCCCAGCATCAAAATTTGTCTTCTCAAGTGTTGTCTGAGGTTTTTGTTCTGCCCAGTTCCAGCAGTTGTTAAGTCCCAAAGAAATCCCACAGAGGTCTACATTCATTATAAAGTAAATGGCCTAATATCTCAGACTTCTTATTAACACATAACTTATATTAGCCCATAATTCTTGTCTATGTTTGCCATGTGGCTTGGTACCTTTTTCAGTGAGGCAGTTCACATCTTGCGTCCTCTACATTTGGGTCACAACTGCAGACTGAAACTTTCCTCTTCCCATAATTCCCATTGCCATGCCTCTACTTCCTGCCTGGTAACTATTGCTCTACCTATACTTCCTGCCTGGCTACTGGCCAATTGGCATTTTATTAAAAATAATACAAGTGACATGGTACAGACCATTATCCCACAAGACTCAAAGCTGCTTTAATGCTCAAACTTTAGGCAGTTTAATATTCTTCTCTCTGCAGAGAATTCTTCTCTCTCCCTTCACATACATACATGCACAAGCACACACACAAATAAAATAAATATTGAAAAATTTTAAAAGAAAGTTCTAATTTATAAATAGCAGTGGTGACTATGAGATTTTACTACTCTGTATTCATATTTTATATTCTATTTCCTGTTACTCTTGTATCATAATTCTTATGTTAAGTGCTTTCAATTTTTTATTTTTTTACTTAAAAATATTTACATACTACCCTCTTCCCATTTCCCTATCCAAACCTCCTCATGTTTGTCTAATATCCTAACAATTTGATGGCCTTTTTGCTTTAATTTTTATTATGACATATATATGCAAAAATGTAAACACAACCTTTTGGGTCTCTTTGATGTAATTGCTTTTAGGGAATATGCTCTGGTTTTATTTTCATTTTTACTTTTGTAAATATTCTATGGTAGAATACATTAAACACTAACAAGAGAAAATATTACATTCTAACTAAGTAGCACAGTAACTGAAGGAAGGAGCAAAAAATAATATAAATGATTATACTTTGCATTTAGAAACTTTTCTTATCCCTAGCTGAAAATTGAAATTCTGAGATAATTTACTTATTATAAAATTAATTGTCATCAGTGATACCTGCTGCTGACAGAATATTTTTTAGACCTATAATAGGAAAACGTTAAATCTAGATAATGAAAGTGAAAGACAACTATTAAATATTTCCATTGATGTTATCTACATCTGAACCTTTCTACTTTATAAATTTACAAGAACAAGTAGAAAATTAAGGGTAAATGCTTCTTCATAACCTTGTTTGAGAAAGGTTAGAATGTGACTATATATTATAAACCATCGCCATACCTTCTCCAAAAGTCTATACAAAATTAAAATTTATTCTAGATTTAAAATTGATTTCTTACTGTTGGTGCTGGAAAAACTTTACTCCGAAGCATGCGACTTTAAGCCTTTTCAACAGATACATTTTAAAGACCTAATGACTTGCCTCATTTTTCTTTCCTAATACCTATCAGAAATAGATTATGAGGAAATTCTATTATTTCACTTTTTAAATCTCTCACTGACTATACTTTGTTATATTTTAACTGCAATGTAGGCAGTGTAAATATGGATGAATAAATGTACAACATTGGTTGAATTGAGAATATTGTAGGCAAACTGTAATTTACACATACACAGCATTTCATAATCTCAATTTTGGTATAAATAATAATATCCAGAAAAAATTCATAGTACATGATGTTTTTACTAGCAACCTTGTACTATTACTTTTAAATATTAATATATCAAATTCAGTATCATTACACAGTTTATATATTATTACATATTAATATATTACATATATTAAAACTTAGAAATATGCAAAGCTTTCAAAAATATTTATTGTCATAATATGGAATAAAATGCAGAAAATATTTTTATTTTTTGTATTATTTTATTAACTATTATATATGAAATGATAAATCAAATTTGTCAAAAGTATATAGAACAATTTTATAATTTATTAAGAATATAGTATACTCTTGATAGACATGTTAAAATTAAATTAATTTGATATAAAATATGATACTGCAGTGTAGATTTAATTTCCTGAATTAAGATATGATTATTTTATTTTAAATATTATTTCCTAATAATTGTCTTGTACTTCCAGTCATTTATTTATTTGCATAGGATATTTCTCTACATTTTTATCTATCTGTATAATATGTATATATGTTTGCTTGAAATTTTCATGTAAGCTATACCTGAAGATAAAGTAGGTACAAATTGATGCAATTAGAAAAATATATAATATAAGCTCCTTCATCAAATGTGCAACTGTATGTAGCTGGGAGGATATCGGGGTGGAAGGAGCACTTTTTGCTCTTAAAGAAGGCTTAGGTTTCAGTAGACCTCATATCATACCTCATAATGGTCTAATATTCCAGATCCAAGAAATTTCAGCCTCTGTTTGTCCTATGTATTTACCAGGAATACACAAGCTACACATATATACATATAAGTAATATACTCATTTTTAAAATAAAACAAGAATTATTAAAACAAAAATAAATCAAAAATTATTTATTTTTGAAATATATGCTTTATTTATCTATGCTGTTTTGGTAATATATGTTTTATATAATAAATATAATATTATATATATTGCTTTTGAAAAAGTAATAATGATTTTAAGAGAGAGCATGGCAGCCCAGGAGCAGTTGAAGTGAGTATCGAGAGTGAAAATGATGTTAATGTAGTATGCATTAATGCTAGTGTCAGAAACATTAAATCTTAAGTTAAATAACAGGCAAACAAAATGTTAATTAATTCAGGGCAAAGAAAGAGACTTGAAGCATGAAAAGATTAATGGTAACAAAAGTTTTGCAGGAAACTTTTTATCTTTTAATGGGCTTATAGATAAACTTTTAACTCAAGGCAAAGGCAGAAATTAAATAGGTTGAAATAAAAATGGTGACAGTTGCAAAGAATATGCTCTAGTCTCTCAACATTCAGCTGGTACTTAGCCATCATTAAACACAAATTTATACTTTCTAATCTATGCTACCATTTTTCTTGATGAGTAAGATTAAATAGAACAAAGTTACTTAATTCATTCAACTTTTAATGGAGACATATTTAGTTTTTAAAATTATTTTATATAAATGTACTTGTTTAGTTTAACTTCATTGCCTAATTACTGATGATATTACTTTGCTCTCACAGCCAATAGACATCATTGGTCTAATGTTTAAAATATTCTGTATTTAGTAATTAATTTTCTGTGCTTGTAAGAAGTTTTACTAAATTGGGACCATATATTTTAAATTCAGAATTCATTTCACTTGATTATTTCTAACTCTGGGATCAAATTTTCAACATTTTAATGAAGCCTGTAAGATTATAGCATCATGCTACAATTTCATTAATGTAAAAGCATAGAGCATTTCTAGGTCATCACCATAACCAGTGAGTAATTTAATTGGGTTATTTCAAAAGAGTCATTGGTTCCATGGCTGACTTAATCTCAAATACTCTGCCGAAAGTCCCAGGCATATTGCATAATCTAATTTGTCTTGTATTAATATCACTTATAAGTTTATTTTTTCTTCTATATTTTCTTTACAACTATTTAAAAATTGTAAATCAATTCTTTATCTATTCTTCTTATCTCTGTTCCCATAAAATTGCTTTTAATACATTTTCATAGGCCAATTATGGAGTATAGATATTTTCTCATGGTTTGAATATAGAATAAATACTTGAAGGAAATCTGAAAATAAGGGTGAATATTTGTAATGTCACCAGGTGGATCACATATTTACAGCAAGCTTGTGCTACACAGATAGGTCCTCTACCTGACAGGGAATGAGGACACAGACAATTCTAGGAATTGTGGAATTTATGAAGTCAAAATACAAAGCGTCAATAGACTAAGACCAAGTTGATTCTATATTATGTGGTTGAATAACATCCCATAATATAAAATCATACATACTTTTCTACATGCATGTGTGTGTAGAATGTGTATTCATTATGTGTTTTGGCATGTTTATGAAATTGTGTATGTGAGTGATACAAATGAACATGCATGAGAATGTTTGCAGAGTCCAGAAACAGATACTTAATATAATTTTTAATTTTTTCTTTATTTCCATGAGCAGGATCTCTCACTGAATTTAGAGCTTGTCCATTAGTCTATTGTGGCTCATGAGTTTTTCCCTCATCTCCACCTTCTAAGCTTATAGATTGGACACAAAGTGGGCTCTCTATTTCATATTAAATTTCTGGTGCTTGCATAGTTTTTAATTGAACAACTCCTCAGGCGAAAAGAATGTGTCTTATGAAAGAGAGAAGATTAAGGGTCAAAACGAGGGAAAATAAGAAGCACTGTACAAACATTTCCGTACGTGCAATATCAGTAATATTCTGATGCGTATTGTTGTTGTTAACATTAACCTTCCTTTATTTTATGAAACAATGATCCTAGCAACATTAACACAATATCAAATTCTCTCAAGAGACATCATTATAGTGTAATATACTTACTTTAAAAGTCGCAAAAGAACATTCTAATCCAATTTGCTATGTTTCACGAAATAATAAATGTTTATTTGAAAATCAAACAGTAGGTTGTGCCATTTTTACTTATAAGTTCAAAGTATTTATTTTAGCAGAAATATTTGTCTAAATCAGAGATGATAAATGATACAAACTGCTTTAAATCCTTTAAATAAGACAATTTATAAATTTATATATGTATTGGCTACAGTTCCTACATAGACTATATTTCAATAGCTTTATATAAGTTGGCAATTTAAACTTCATTTTTAAAGGTTTCTTTAAAATATTCAATAAATACAAAATGAGGAGTAAATGTTGCAAGCATGCACATGGGAAAGGAACACAATCTTAATTTTGAAACGAGTCTGAACATTGCAACCCAAGGGACTGGAATGTAAGAAAAGAAGGCAAGTGTTGATCAGCCTGTGATTTGGCACAGCTCACAGAGGACCATATGTGACAAAGAAAAGATGTGAATTCACGACGATAAGTATATTGTTGAATCAGGGAGAAGAGTAAGTTTTCTCAATTAGAGAAAGCTTTATAAAATAGCGAAACTGGAAATATGCCAAAATGTCTACTAGTGACCTAGTGAAAATACTCTTTGAACCTGACCACATTAAACCATTTATATACACAAACATAAAATAACAACCGTTGCTTTTATTAGATTATTTAGGTTCTAGTTTTTATGCAATGTGAAAATCAGTCAATAATTTACAGACTTGTTATTTAGCAACAACATTTGATCAAGCCAATATAATTTTTTTTGAGAACGTGTATTTCTGTATTTAGATCTGGATAATCTACAATCCTAAATAGACCAATAAATCATCAAATTCCAAATTTTTGCATGACTCTACTTGTGGAGCCCTGGGACCAAAGATGCTTGCCTGTCTTGCTAAGCTGATGTTCTTAAATATCAGTAACTACATCACCTCATGTTCTGAAATGTTAGCCATCAATATGTATATGTACTCTACATAAAAGTATTTGTTATAGATTGCTTGCCAAAAAGAAGCTCACAGTTTAACTAGGGAGAGGAATCGTATTCAGACTATTTCTTCATAACATAACACAGACTATTACTGTATTTTCTGTTTACAAAAGCTGGTCCCTATCTGTGGCGGCTTGAATGAATGTAGACAGATTATATAGATATATACAGCTTTAATAAGGAAATAGACTTACAGGACCACAGGTTCCCGCGGAGGAGCAAAAGAAAAGGGGGCTGCTGGGATCACGCCCGGCAGATTTATCTGTAAACATTAGCCCGAGGCGAACACGCCCCCAATGGGTGGGGCTATATCCCTACACCTATCTACAACTGGTAATCACAATCATATCAAAAACGATTGCAGTTTACATTTGCAGCTTATTAGATATTCACAAACAGTAAAATTATGCTTTGTCACTGTCTTTTAATCTATTGAAAGTTAATCAGTATGAGATTTCTGATTGATTACTTCTTTTGTCAGTATTTTCTTCATATTTTCTGCATGTTTACTATTTCCTGGAGAAGCAGTGCTAGTCATTATGCCAATGTGGCTATCCCGGGAACTCTATTTGTGTACGTATCTCTTCCCTTATAGCTGTTTCTCTGTCTCTGCTAATCTTTCAGCCTCTAATATCTATAGGTTTGTTGGGACTAATGAGTCCTGGCCTTCAGCTGCTCTTCCCTCCTAGAACCTTCTAATTAAAGTTACTAGAAGCTGTGCCTAGCTTAGAGGATCAGGGGATGGGATTTTCACCTGTTGGCCCTTGACTGCAGTGTATTTAAGCCTACATGGTGTTAATAAAGAGGGGCTTTGGTATCAGTGTCTGAAGGTCTGTGTGTCACTCTGTCTCTGTGTATTCTCAACCTCCAGTCCCTTGCCCGAAGCTTGCGTACTGGGGTATAGCGCATAGAGCACAGGCAGAGGCCATGCTGTGCGGCATAAGTTAAATATCTGTTTCCTTCCCCACCTTGGTTCTTAGTAAACTACAACTGAAAACTCAGCCTATAGTTGAGGTTTGTTTGTAACTAGCTCTTATAACTTAAATTACTTTAATTATATTAATCTATATTCTAACACCTGGCATTGCCTCTCTTCCATCATGTACCTCCTATTGCCTCTCCATGTCCTGGCATCTCCTCCATGCCTTGATTTCTCCTCCTCTTCCTTTCTTTCCCCAGAAATTTTGCATATCCCTTCCACCTAGCTATTGGCCATTCAAAATTTTATTACACTAATCACTACAATACACCTTCACACAATGTACAAATATCCCACAATATTTACCACTTTTTTGTCTACAAAAGAAACTTTTTAAACTCTAAAATCATAAAACTATATATAGCAAGAACACCTATCTGTTAAGAATAATATTTAGAGTGTCCAGTTTATCTGTACTTGGCAAATACAAAGAAAATAAGCCATTGCCTAGCCTGTCTTGGGGAGTCCAAAGTTTTATACTTGATTTATTTTCTCTCAGGATTACAGAAATCTCTGACTATAGCTATATGGCCTTCAGTCCCATCAGGGACCTGAGAAAGATATAATATTACCCATGCAAGCAGGAAGTATAGAGCAAGCAACCTCCAAAACAATAGAAATAACAGAAACACTAGCTTCTTGGACAGTCACCTAAGGATTCTCTGCAATGTGGGAACACCAATATTTACCTGTAGGCCCACATTATCTGATTTACTTTTATGTGAAACAGTAATTTTGAAGTAATTCCCAAACTTGTCTTGTCAAAGTTCAGCAGTTGCTTTCTTCTGTGCCCTGTTTGTTCAATTTGGATGGCTTATTATTAAAATACAAGGCAATAGAAGTTTCTTGCCCAGTGACTAACTTTGCCACAATAAAAGTAAAGTCCCTTGAAGGTTCTATGATGCCCATTATCCTTTTTTGAAGTAAATTGGTTCTGCAAGGAACAGGCATGTCATAATGTCATGAAAAACCTTATGGTATTAAAACATTTTCAATGTCATATTCTGTACATCTTTGAAGTGCTTGAAGATTGACCTAAAACATATCTGTTTAACCTTGAACAAGAATAAAATTATGTACACAATATAACAAACAAAATATTAAATTTGTATCAAAATAATGAACATCATCGCATTGTTAAATATATGAGATTAATAGTTGATTTTTAGTTAATAGTAGATTCAATAATCTATCTTTTCATCCTACCATTCCTACATCTCCTTTTTCTTTCAGAAAGAGATTCTTGAATCCAAATTCCTTTGTTTATATTTCTCCTTGACCATAACTAACAACTGATTGCAACTAATCCCCTTAAAAAAAATAAAACCATTGAATTATCCAAAACAATGCAAATCACCTCTTGGAAATATAAACATTGTGTTCTTATATTTGTTTCTTGCTATGTGGATACAATGACATCTTGAAGTGACCTGAAATACTGGGTAATGGTCAAGTCCTGGGAGAGCAACCTGTACCAATTGCTATCCATACTCTGTGTGATGGAAAAATGCAGGTCATAACTGAAGTAGTGCCTGGAGTAGTCTCTGAGGATGGAATACCTTAGTCAGTGGCTTTGAAGTTGTTCTGGATGCAGATTTTTTTGAGAAAATTGCAATGAAGGCATTCTGGAAGGGAGGGTCACCAGGGCCACTTGCCTTTCTTCATTGGTGTCTTAGTTCTGAGAATGCATAAAAATGTAAATGTATCATGAATATCTGCATCGACACTAATATGGTATATGTGGTATGTACATGTCAGCTAAGGATGACTTTCTGCTCTTGGATTGAGCAAGTAAAATACATCTCTCATTTTTGTAGTCTGTTTAAACTATATAGCCAAACTGTAATGTAAATCTCAATTCATGACATATGAAAGAATTGCATGTAATAATAAGTCATAAGAACTCTGCAGACAACAAGACTTATCATGTCTCATTCAGTCTCAAAGCTATTCCTGTAGTGGAGGGATTAGCATATATGTCAACTGTCCTGTATTCTTTCTTGGTTTCTTTTTTCATGTCTGTAACAAAGATTTTTAGGAGGTACCTCCAAATCAAATTTTATCTTTGTTAATTTAGAAGAGAATCATGAATTTTGTTTCCTGTGGAAACAAAAGCATGACCTCTGTCCCAACATGATATATTTTCTGACATTATTACGAAATTAAGACTTTCTTAAAATTTATAGATTGGTTTAATTGAGCAATTTCCATATCCAACAACTTTCAGCAGCTACTATTTTTGAATGTTATCATTTAAAAATCCAAAGTCTTCCCTTCCATCCTCCCTACTCCCAACACCCCTATTCTCCCAATATTGTAAGGTTATCTTGTGTGTTTCTGTTTTGCAGGTATCTATATATGTTCATCTTAAGGTTCACCTTGTTACTTAGCTTCTCTAGGATCATGAATACAGGCTCAACATCCTTTGCTTTACATCTAGTATCCACTTGTGAGTGAGCATACCATTTTCTTCTCTCTGGATCTGGGTTACCTCACTCAGGATGTTCTTTTCTAGCTCCATCCATTTGCATGCAAATTTCAATATGTCATTGTTTTTTTACGACTGAGTAGTACTAATGTGCAAGTGTGCCACATTTTCTTTTTTTATTGATTTTTATTGAGCTCTACATTTTTCTCTGCTCTCCTCCCTGCCCCTTTCTTCCCTTTCAATCCTTTCCCAAGGTCTCCATGCTCCCAATTTGCTCAGGAGATCTTGTCTTTTTCTACTTCCGATGTAGATCTATGTATGTCTCTCTTTGTGCCACATTTTCTTTATCCATTTTTTGGTTAGGAGCATTTAGGTTGTTTCCAGATTCTGGCTATTATAAATAATGCTGCTATGAACATAGTTGGACAAGTGTTCTTGTAGAATGTTTGAGCATCTTTTGGGTATATACAAAGAGTGGTATTTGCTGTGTCCTGAGTTTACTTGAGCTAATGGGAACTCACCAACTCCAGCCAGACAGAGAAGGTAACAGCATAGGTCCAAACTCATCCCTCTGAATGTGGGTGACAGTTTTATGGCTGGGGCAGACTGTGGGGCCTCTAGGAGTGGCACCAAGATTTATCCCTACTGCTTGGACTAAATTTCTTGGAACCTAATCTCTTTATGGATGTATTGTTCAGCCTAGATATAATAGGGAGATCCTCGGACCTTCACAAAGCAATGTGCCATACTCTCTCTGAGAAGTGGATAGGGAGTGGGGTGGGGGCTTAGGTGGAGGGAAGTGGTGAATGGGAGGGAGCTGAAATTGATATGTAAAAGGAGAAAAGATTGCTTGTTTTTTTTAAATAAATAAATTAATTAATTTAAAAAATTCAAAGTCACCAAAGTACCATACATGTGTATTTTCCATCTTTCTTTTTAAATTACTTTATTCCTTCTCTTTATTATTTTTTAAATTATTTTTTTATTACTGTCTATGCCTAGGTTCTTTTTTCCCCTTAGTATCTAAGTACATTTTTAAGTATAATCTATCTATACAGACATTTGCTCAGTCTGGACCTGATTTTCTCCACATCTTTGACCATGGGATCCAAACCAAAAATGGCTGTGCTAACACTGAGCATAGTGCTCATGCCTATCTCCACAATTCTTTGTTTTCAGAGAGCATAGCCTCATCCAAGATTGTTCTTTACCCCATCTCTGTGAAGATACTATGTCCACAATGTGGCAGGCATTTTTATCAGGCAACACGGATGCTCAAGTGCTCTGCTACATAGGAGGACCTCTTAAACTGCACCTCTGTACACTGAGCCTACCCAAGAGACAACTTTCTCAAACTCTATATAGATATTTGAGCCTCCAGATTGGATGCCATGTATAAGGAATCTTTTTATTTCACACCAAAGAGCTCCCAAATAATGACACAGAGACTTCTTATTAATTATGAAACCTCAGGCTTGTTCCTAACAAGCTTTTATCACTTAAACTAATCTATTTGTATTAATCTGTCTTCTAACATATGATATTAATTCCCTTCCATCTTGTACCTCCTGTTTCCTCTCCGTGTCTCCTGACACATCCTAGGCAACTTGATTCTTCCTCCTCCTACTTTTTTTCCTGAGAAATCTTGCCTATACCTCATATCTAGCTACTGTCCATTCAGTTTTTTAATATACCAGTCATAGCAATATACCTTCACAAAGTATACAAATATCCCACAACAATTATAAGTTGTTTTTTTCTTTTATCTATGGTTAGTATATATCTAAGTATTTGAATTATAAAAAATTCTTACACTTGAAAACTTTACTTATATTTAAGGAGCACAGGTATTCATGGACTATCAGATGATCATTATTTATAGTGTATGAGGACAGGGCTAGCATCTGTTTGGTTTTGTTTACCTTTTTTTTCTCACTGTTTTATTTTCCCTTGTGACAAGTTACTTTAGTTTGTGTTCTGCTCATTTTCATGTTCTACAACTTGTAAGAATTCCCCATATCCTAGTTTGAAGGTGTGAAGGCTGTCTTCTTAAGTAAAGAATTTGCATTTGGCCTGTCAAACACTTGAAGCGCTACAGATATTGAACGGTGTCTAAACAGCCATATGTATGAATTTTGTTCATATGATGAATGGTATATTTTATTTCTGTTTTCACTGGCTAGTGTCCCAATAGCAAAAGTATAGCTATGCAATTTTATTGACATGTTCTGTATCTAAATTCAAACCACCTTCTGAAAGGATTATATTTTTATACATAAAGTTTAAAATGATATCTCAGTTGCCCCAAGCTGTCTTCAAACTCACCATGTAGACAGAAGATGACTTCATATCCAGTCTCTGTCTAGTAGATAGATTGACTTTTGCATCATTTCTGATTAAAATAATGTTGGATATATAAGACAAGACTTCATGGTAATTAGAATACTTTCTACTACATGAGGTACATTTTCTGGGTTTGCTTCTTGGCTCTTTTACTTAAGATATGTGTTGTGAATTGCTGTACACCAATATGACATGGTCATCTGCCTCTTGAAATGTTAGCAATACTAGCAATATATTTGAACAAGATTGAGAACATTAACTTTCTGTCAGAGTAGGAAGAACCTCAATAGGCTTATCCTTTCGAGACGGTTTTATAGATACTTAATAATTATCAGGGGGGAGTGTATACAATGACCCATCCTTCCCCACCATTTTTTGTAGCTAACAGTAACTAGGATACGAGTAAGGCTGATCTCTCAGAAGGTGGAGAACTGTAAGTAGCAAAGTGTGCATAGTTTGTTTTGATATTGCAGTATGGAATGATGTTCTGTCTCTCCACAGCACCAAGTTTATGGCTCATGGCATTAATGAAAATATATCAAACTAAGGCTTCTGAGGAAATTGTAGACCCTGGATGTTACAAAAATGAATAGGCAGGGAAGATATGACCTGTTCTGTAACATAATATGTCAAACTGCTATTTTATTTGATTTGAATCTTACAATGTGGGAGAACACGCATGCCTGTTGCTACATAGGGGAGGCTCCTTCATTAATGTGATGTCGAGTGACTATCCATCTTAATTACAAGGTACATCATATGATTACAGTATATGTGCCAAATGAATGATGGATTAGAAAATATACTAGAATCTCTATACTTATGACAAATGAATTTAAATTTTAATCAAATATCATCTCAGTTAAACGCCCTTTTCTCTGTAAAATAAAATCTTGAAACAGAGGCCTTGCTGTATACTCCAAAAGTGTTTGGCTTAGCTATGTTTCTATTGCTGTGAAGAGACAAAATAAGCAAGGGAAATTATAGAAGAGATGGTTTACTGAAGACTTCTAATTCAGAGGATACTCCATGAACACTCCATGTTATGGAGCATGGCAACAAGAATGATCCTGGAGAGGTAGCCTAGGGGTTGAGTCATAATTCACAAGCAGGAGGAGAGAGATCTAACTAGGAATAATATTGTCTTTTAAAATCTCAACCTCCGGAGGGATGGCTCAGCCGTTAAAGGCTAGGCTCACAACCAAAAATATAAAATCTCAACCTCCATTTCTGGTGACAAACCTCTTTTGATAAGGCCATACCTCCTAATCCTTCCCAAATGGGTCTACCAACTGGGGCTCAAGCAGTCAAATATATGAATCTATGGTGGTCATTTTCATTAAAGATACCACATTTCTTTAAGAGAGAAATTACAATTACCAAAAATATGCCGGAGCTCATCAACTCAGAAGAAGTGTGAGAAACAAATGATATAGATGTGCTGCTTTCCAATTTCCATAGCAAAGGGAACAGAGGGGAAAATAATAAACATGCTAAATAAATATTCTCTCTTGTTATTCCTAAACTTGAAGGCATTATGAGAAGTATCAGAGAGTGAAAAGGAATATCTGTGAGATAGAAGTCACAGATTTCCTCAGATTTACTTTTCACAAAGAAATAGAGAATGATCTATGATATAGTATAAAAAAGGGAATTTAGTAAATGACCCAGTATAAATAATGACTATCAGAAGACATTCTTCCTTTGAACTGTTTGAATTTGTAATGACATTTTAAAACAGTATCACACTTGTGTACAAGGCACTATGATTATATTTGTCCCAACTCTCTTGTATTAGTTACATTCAAAGCCCACTAATGGCATTCTTCTCTGCAGTTAATCACTATGCTCACTCTTTTAATAACTGCATTTTTAATGAGTTAAATGCTTATGTAATACCCAAGGAGAGTTCTCCAGAGAACCCTATCTCATCATTTGGCTCCACAGTTCCTCTGTCTCATTCACTGAAATAAGGTCTAAGCTTGAGAGAAAATCTCATTGTTGACCTATTTTGAGACTAACTATTGAGCAAATTGTTCTCAGCCTATTGCATAGATAGAGTTCAAACATAGAACATCAATCACTAGTATAAAAACTTCTCTGATCAAGGTTAGGAGCTATACTTGTCTGTGGTCAACCATCTCACTGCACACCTATTTGACAAAGCATTAATGATAGATTCCTCTAATTGTCCAAAGACCTCAGACATCAGCTGTTGATCTGTTATGTAGCAACAGGCATGCATGTTCTCCACACTGTAAGATTCAAATCCAATACAATAGCAGTTTGACATATTATGTTGCAGAACTGGACATATATTCCCTGCCTATTCAGTTTTGTAACATCCAGGGTCTACAATTTTAAGAGAATGTTGATGAAATTTCCCTTCACAGCTTAAATAACACATCCCTATAATTATTAGTAAGCAGGAAGAATGCTTCTAGATCTACACCAGCCTGTTTAATCTGTGTTTTGTTTTCAGAATATGTGCATATTCAACTATCGGGACATATTGTCTAGTTTCAATGGACATACAAGCTTTGACATTAGCTAATGTTGTGGGAGGAGCCTCTGGGAATATTTAAATCCCCCAAAACAATGCAATGATTATATGAATTATAAAGCCATACAAGTGCAAACAAAAAGATTTTGGCATGGGAGGGGTGGATACTTATCTCCAGAGAGAGACTTTTTTTTTCATGTTGATGTAACTGCCAATCAGTTTCTCACATTTTTATGGGCAACCCTTCAACCACACTCTTTTAAGAGTCCCTACTTACTACACCAGTTGTTTTCCCTAAGCTAAGCTTCAGTGGCATTCTTTCTCTAATCTACTTTTTGCGCCCTATATAAAGAAAGTAGATGCCTATTCAACTCTCCAAAAACAGGTTTCACAAAACTACTGTACTCCATAACCTTTACTGAGTGAACTAATTTTAAAAATAATTGAAGAAAAATGCAAAAAATAAATCCAAAATTATTGAGAAATATCATTACAATATACAGGCAACAATTTTGTTGGGTTGAAATAATTTCTATATATTAGATTTCAATTTAATTTTGTATTATAATAGTTTTTATTATTTGACTAATGTAAGCTTAATTACAAACAGCTGTAGTCTATTTTTAAATATCATTTCTGTGATAATTAGAATTTGTTTAGCATATAGTGCCTAAAATGTGTACTATTTAATGTCTTTTCTATATATTCCTTAAATATAGCATCTTCATTAAATTCAGACATTGCTGCTTTTTGTCTTTTTGATTTTTATTTTTAGTTGGGCGTGGTTTAGGCTTGAAATCAAGCCTACTTTTACTTTCTTACTATATGCACTGTCTACTATTTATTATTGTGAAATATTAATACCCTCCGTTAAACCTCTGTCTGTAACAGTGGCACATGCCTGAAAACACAAGAAGAAAATGATTGACAGTATTATATTTCAGATTTTTCAGTCTACAATAAGCAGATGGCATTTTCTTTTCTCTGTGTTAAAACAGAGCATCAGTACAGTAAGTTGAGATGTAATAGAACTCAGCAACTTCGTACCCAGGAAACCAAAGGAAACAATTCCTAGAATATGACAAAAGCTGGAAAGAGATTTATCTAAAGATTGATTTTATTTCACTGGAAAGTTCTAATTAAACAAAAACTTTTATACCTCTGCAGATGCCAGAAAATTGTTAATGTGCCTATTAAAATCCATCAACTTGGTTAGTCCCTTTGTGATTTAGCAATATAATTGTATGACTCTATGACGAGACTTAAACACAATAATTTTGAAGGATAGTTATTATCTAAAGATTATGACCCTTTGATCTAAAGTGTTTATCATTTTTTACTTATACAATAACATTCTTAAACATTATGCTATATTTGATAATTGGGTCCTATGCCATTTATACCACAAAGTAAGCTATATTTAATGATAATTTTCTAAAGATTAAAAAAAATGTTTTCAGGACTTCTGGTGATATTAACCAAACACAACATACAAGATGTAATAAGACTAAGTAAAAACACTCAAAAAAAGAGGGACAATGGATCGGGAGGAGAGAAAGAAAGAAAAAAGAAAGAAAGAAATTAAGGAAGGAATTTTCATGAAACATGTACCATTTAAAACAATGTGAAATGCTAACACCTATATTAGGAGTTGTTAAACCTCCACAAGAACTCTAGAGTATTGAGAAGGCTGTAATTCACACACTGGAAAGTGTACACCTGACACACACACACAAACAGAAAACATGCCGTATATAAAATAAAATGAATTTACATTGTGAGAAATTTGAAAATGAAAAGCTTTCAACAAAATCAAATAAATTATACCATATTTAGCAACTATATAATATTTGTATGCTAAAAGATGTTTACTGCTTTAAGAGACAGATAAGATACTAAATAAGCATTAATATCAGTAAATATATGAGAAAATTGAGGTACAGACAATATGAAAAAATTGAGGTACAGACAATAGTGGGTAAAGAAAGAATAAAATGAGCATTAAAAAATACTGGTTAATTTCTCAGTTTTAAATTCTGAATTGATGTAATGTACACATCATTCAAGTTTTTAAATAAGGAAACTCTTGAGGGATAATAAACTTGGGGTGTCATTGAGTTACTAGAAAGATAGAGATGGCAATCCTCAAGGCCACTAGCAATTTCAGTTGATTTTTCTGGCTGAAGAACTTTAGTTGATGACTACAAATCAATTACAGTTAACTTATTTCTCCCCACTGTTCAAAGATTGACTTTAGCAGCAAGGGGCTTGTTTCTATGGACAGAGGATATCACAAACAATTGAGAGAGTTACTTTCTCAGGAGGGAACATTCGTAAATTGAAATAGTACAAAAAAAGAAAAGAAAACTTGAAAAAAAACTGTAGAGTTTATTTCAAAAAACATCTAGTCTGTTCTTGAAGTGCTTGCAGATGAATGACACATTATAAAACCCTCAAGTTATATAGTTTTATAATATATATGAAGCACACTGTAAATGAGACTGTCAGGTCATTTGGACACTTGTCACTATAAGAAAGTAATTCTGCAAATCAAAACTAATATTCACTTTTAAATTCTCACGACAAAGTAAATTTTTCTAGCATTTCTATGACAATTATATTCCATGAGAATAAGCAATATTTAGGATAAGTTTTGGTTACTAACACTAGGCAACACATTGATATAAGGCTTGAGAATAGATTAAGTCTTCAAATAATACATAATTCTATTAATAATCTATATACCATTATACTTATACTGAAAATAGATGCATCTCTCTTTTTTTATAGAATTTGAGCAAATGCAATCTGTAATACCAGCAACTTATGAGAGACATATAAACATTAATAACTATGTACAGTTGAAGCAATAAATTAGACATTAATATTCTTAATTTCCATAGCATAAAAATCTTACTGGTATAAAAAAGAGTGCTTTCAGGATATATATAGTGGGTAAAATTAGTGGAGAAATACAAAAGTTACACTTGCTTTATGCTGGCAAAATATTTTAACTTTTGAAGTAAATCAAATTTGTAGAGCATATGTAGATTATTACTATAACAAAATTAATATATATTACTTAACAGCAAACTTGTTTAGACATATGATAATTGATATTCATAATTGCAGAACATTCTAAATAAATGTACATACATGTTTTCTGTACCTGCTTTATGCTTTTATCCCTTTTACCCCCAAACTCCTATTATTCAGAAAGCATAATAATTTTAACAAACATACTATAGTCTTATTTACACCTTAATTGCAAAACTATTATTAAATTCAGAAGGAATATATATTCAGTTGACAGAGACATGTAGACAATGAAGTAAGATTGATGCATCTTTCCCCAGGTTTCTTCTTGACATTTAATAATAGTATCACATTGGAAAAGATCTGCTTCTCAGTATTTATCAGTAATTAGTTTTATATTTAAGTAGCTGTCATCTAATCTTATGGCAGAATGTTTTGCAGATCTTATTTTTAAGTGCATGAAAATAAGTTTCACGTTTTAAAAAATATTCAGCGTGCCTGACAGCTGGTATTAAACATCCCAGACCTTGGTATTTTGATAACGAGGAACATTATGAACAATGGGCAGTGCTTTGTTCAAATGTGAAGGGTAATGACGGTTAATTAAGCTGTTCAGATGTCTGCAGTAAGATGAAGTGAAATACAAATGAATAGGAGTCAACAGCAAAACATATAGCAAGCAGTTCACATGACCATTGTTTATTAATACAGACCAAGCATATTATTTATCCATTATTTTCTTGAAAAAATAGGTTGAGAAATGACATGAAAGAAAGATTAATATGTATATATCTTTTCATCTTATCTCTACAAGTTAATCCAGGATATTTTTCTGTTCATTTTTATATTGCTGTTCAATACTAGTTTGAGAAGAATGTCTACTTTTGAAAAGCATTTAAGATTAGTCTAATGGTCGTGAATATCCAAATATTTGTTTCACCTGAGAACACCTTTTGCTCTCTTTCATTATAAAGGTTAGATTTTGCTGTGTTTATTTTCATAATCTATATATTTCTTTCATTTTTCCTGTGGTACATAATTAATGATGACAAATTCTCTAGTGATTTCTTGCATATTCCTTTGATTCTAATAATTTGCTTTCTTCTTATTTTTTCAAAGGTTTTCTTTTGCATTTGGTTTTTAAAATTCAAATATCATGGGTTTTATGTGGATGTTATTGCATCCGTAGCAGATAGAATTCTTAAAATTTTATATATGGTTTGTAATAACGTTGTACAACTTGGGAAGTTCTAGCCATTGCTTCCTCAAAACATAATCATATTGTTATTTGTTTTCTTCTTGTAATTATATTACAATATGTTCTTGTCTGTTAGTATCCTATAGTACATTGAGGATTTTACTATTATTTATAATATTTTCTTCTGAAATAAAAGTCACATTTGATTTTTCTTGACATTTTCAAAGTATATACTTCAATAATATTTTTGTATCTTCATAATTCCTGATTTTATGTAAAGACAGATTTATCTTTTATAGACATTGATATTCCCTTAATGCACCATTTACCTGATAAATTTTAACTGTGTATGTTCATTTAATGTTACTTTTGGTTCTTTTCATTATTATCTATACTTTTTTCCAGGATCTTGAAAATCTCATTATTTGGATCAGTTTTTAGCTACTTGTTTGTTCATTACATTGTTGCATCATTGCCTATTTCTTTATAGAACATGCTGTTCTTTTTTTCTGATTTAATTGACACAAAATTAACATTACACAGACTGGATATATTGCATTTATCTACTTAGGAAAGCATATGTGTATGCAAATATATGCTCTATTGTAATAATAACAAATGAAAAAGTGGCCAAAAGTTTGAAAGAGAGCAAGAAGTGTTATATATTAGGTATCAAAGCAAGGAAATGAAGGGAAAAGATGTAGTTATCATATAATCTCAAAAAATAAGCTAACTAGTCTAACGTGAAAGAATTATAATAGTCCCTTGCTTCCTGATATATTGTTGTAAGTTACTTTCCCCCCACTCTTCAGGAATGTGTCTGCTCATTTTTATGGGCATGTGTATTTAACTTTCCTTTTGAGAAGTGGAACCTTTCCTTTCTAGTATCTTATCAGCTTTTGTTGTGTGTAGCATCCCTGAGCAGAAGGGAGGATGCTCTCCAATGGTGTGTATGAGCGATTCTGTTTTCAGCAGGCAAAATCCATCAAGTTTACCAACTTAAAGTACATAATTGTCGCAAGAAATTTCCCCAAAGTCAAAATGCTGCATGCATTAGCTCCTTTTTCACCCACTTGTGAGAAAAACTGTAAAGTGACATTTTTGCTACTGTGCCAAGCTGTTTCAGCTTCCTTCTGAATTTTGACAAGTTTGTTTTTACTAATGCAAGCCAATAAATTTATTCTTCCTCTCAGAGAACTCTGGATATTCAAAGAGTGCAGTTCAACTTGACAGTTGTATCAGAAAACATAGACTCCATGTGTTAATGTAGGCATTTCCTGCTCAGTACCTCACCTCTAATTTCTGATATATATTATATATATATATATATAACATGTATATATGCATATGTATGTGTATATATATATATATCCCCTCTTTATTAAGTTATTTTTTAAATGATATGTTTTATTTATTTTTTTTAAGTTTTCATACGTCTGCACAATGCCTTTTGATCATATCCACTCTCCAATACCTTGATCCTTCTCCTACCAGATTCATGTCCTTCTTTGGGTTTTTTGTTTGTTTTTTTTAAATTGTTTTTATTGAGCTATATATTTTATCCACTCCATTCTCTTGTCTCCTCCACTTCTACAATCTCCCAAGGTCCACATGCTCCCAATTTACTCAGGAGTTATGAAAATATACATTATCCATGAAAAACATTATTGAAAATAATACACGACAATTTATCTGTCTTCCTTTTACTTCTTTATGATAATACTACTTTTTAAGTCCAATCCAATTTTCTATAGGCTTTTATTCATTATATACTTTTTCCCTTGCTCTTAGTTTATCTTCCTGAACTTGATTGTAAAATCTTATTGCTAAAGCTAGGCATATTTGAGTCATTGAAAATGGCAAACTCAAGCTATTAATCACCTTGAAGCTTCATGCTATTGAGTAATTTCCGTAGAACTACAAGTTCTACACACTAGAAGGTAAAAGTAATGACCACCAACAGACAGCTGTGAATGTTATCAGCTACAATGATGACTTGTCTGAGAAGAAATGCCAAAAGGTACAATAGTACCTGAATCATAAAGGAAATGACCAAAGTTTCTGATTGAATTTAAAATATGCTCCATCAAAATACCTTCAACTGTAAACATTATAAGACTAATAATTTGAGGTTATATAAATCATTGACCCTAGGACAAAAACTGCTATTATTTTTCTGATAAACATACATATTAACAAATTGACTCCTTTTTTTTTCATTATAGATTTAGTTCAGTTCTTCTATTTATAAATTTTATGTGAATTGACATAATAATTAATCTCATATGAAAGTTATAATGGATCTGTAATCATAAATCACCTTTCATTTAGAATATTTCTGTGTATCTACATGTGTACATGGGTATATACATGTAATTGTGGATGTGAAAATGT
The DNA here is from genome assembly GCF_950005125.1 of Chionomys nivalis. Classification (NCBI taxonomy): domain Eukaryota; kingdom Metazoa; phylum Chordata; class Mammalia; order Rodentia; family Cricetidae; genus Chionomys; species Chionomys nivalis. The sequence continues at coordinate 28,362,986 of NC_080088.1, read as the reverse complement.
ACATGGGAACACTTGTGCATACCAGTGGGGTCAAAATCAGTTTCAGGTGCTATTCCTCTTCAGGTACCATGTGTCTTGATATTTTGATTATAGGGCTCTCATTGGTCATAGCTACTAATGAATTCAGCTAACCTAGGTAACCATGAGTGACAAAGGATTCTTCTGTTTGTAACTTCTCGGATCCAGGAAGATCTGGGCTTTTACTCAAGCTCTAGATTTAATTCAGATTGTATGAAAAATCCTGTGTGTACTGAGTTTTCCTTCAAAATCCTAGATTGAATGTTTGACCTATAGATAACAATAGGAACTCCAAATTTTTTTGTGAGAAGGCAAAATTAAAGGCTGATAAGTTTTAATGGTGTTACTCATTACTGATAAATTTTTAATTTGTTATAAAAATCAATTTATAAAAACTTGTTATGTATTTGTATTAGTTAGCAAATAAATATTTGTTATGTAAACATTTCTAATTTCTTTAAAGTTTTTTGATATTTTATTAGTCCAGTTGGTTAATCTTTTTTTTTTTTTTTTTTTTTTTTTTTTTTTCTTTTTGGTTTTTCGAGACAGGGTTTCTCTGTGGTTTTGGAGCCTGTCCTGGAATCCAGTTGGTTAATCTTATAAATTAAATTGAATTTGAAAAAGCATAAGCACAGCTGAGAAACTTGTATACTAATTTCTTATGTGGTATTGTGATATTTAGGAAACATAAGGTTTATTCTACCATCTGAAATTTATATGAGTTCTTTAACTATTCAGATTTTATTTGCTAATTAGACAATTGGAGTACTTAAAAAGAAATTGAGTATATTTAATTTATTAGTGCAGTTTAAAGTGTTGAAGATGTTTAATTAAACAATTTGTAAATAGTACCAAACACTATTCAAAAACTTATTAAAATAGGTGTAAAATTTTACTAGATTTGGAAAAGCTTAAGGAAGAACTAGTTACAGGATCTGTAACTTTAATAAATAGAATATTAATTTTCAAAACCAAAGCAAACTCTAAATAAACTTTTGAAACATAAAAACCTCCTTTGAGAACACAATGAATTTCACAGCTTTAATTAATTTTCTGTTCTGTTTGGCTAATATACAACATGGTAATTTGCTTTATGGCTCAGTTTTTCTTTTTCCATTTCATTCTTTCCCTTTGCGCACTACTGTTCCTTCAGTGAGAAATTAATATTAGAATTTTATTGAAGACATGGGCCTGTATTCTGACCAGAGGATCTAATATTCCAGCATGGACTTGTTTCCTAAGTGTAACAAGTTAAAGAATATAGTTTTCCTGTCTGTACTACTTGAGATTATCTGTGGAGTCAGATTTAGATTAGATAAAAAAAACCTCTATATCTATTGGGAGCTCTCCAAGGCCAGCTGGACTGGGACTGAATAAGCATGGGTTGAAACTGGACTCTCTGAACATGGCGGACAATGAAGGCTGATGAGAAGCCAAGGACAATGGCACTAGGTTTCGATCCTAATACATGAACTGGCTTTGTGGGAGCTTAGCCTGTTTGGATGCTCACCTTCCTGGGCCTGGATGGAAGTGGGAGGACCTTGGTCTTCCTGTAGGGCATGGAATTTGGACTGCTCTTCAGTATTGAGAGGGAGGGGGAATGGACTGGGGGGAGGAGAAGAGGAGTGGGGATGGGGGAGGGGAGTGGGGGGGAGGGGGCAATGTGTGGGAGGAGGGGGAGGGAAATGGGAAACGGGGAGCAGTTGGAAATTTTAATTAAAAAAGAATTAAAAAAAATATAAAGAAGAAAAAAAAACCTCTATATCAATTATTATTATTGATTCACAGATTCGGTAATAAAGACTAAGTCCAAAGATCCTGCATTGACAAACTGCAGTCTCAGATTACTCAATATTATAGATATACTCAAAACCTGAATCTCTCTATTCCTGGGAAGCCACTGATGTGAATTACAACCCGGAATCAGAGGTATACAAACATCAGTGATATCTGAAGCCCAGAGGTCCCAAACACTGAACTCTAGCTTCTGAAGAGGATGGGATGCCAGCACTATTGTTTTGAGCAAAGTCTACATTACAATGAGTTACATCTCTTGCTCTAGTCACAACAGCAAGAAAATGGAATCACTGCAGATTCCTATTCCAAAATGAATAGATAATGAAAACGTGTTATATGTTCAAAATGAATCCTTATTCAGTTATTAAAAGTTAAATTATGAAATGTTGAGAAATGTGGGAGGAGGTATGAATATGTGAAAAGTTAATACAGGCTAATGAAGGGAAATACATATCTATCTCATATGTAGGTCTTACATTTAAAAAACAAAATGTATGTTTGTGTGTTTTAGTAATAAAACTGGCTAAGAGACAAGTGGGATGTTTTGTTTAAAGTATTGGAATAATATAATTCATGTGACATGAAGCATGAAGGAGGAAAATGGACAAATGCAAATAATATGGTTTCTGTGTGATTATTTCAGGGCTGAGTAATCAGGAACGAACAAGCAGACTCTGCCTACAAGAGGGATGAGGAGTAAAAGTAAAAATGTTAATGAGGGAGAGAAGTAGAGAAGCAATATTGTCATCCTTTGCATGCCTTTATCCTCTCCAACTTTCTACACTATAAGAACTCATTACTGACTCTTCTTTAAGCATCATTGCCTCTGATCTTTGTCATGCAATATAGGTTGATGCTACCTGTTCCAATCTTCCATAGATCTTTGGTAGGCTCCTAAAACATAAGGTTTCCTAAATCGCCTTTGAATAACACTTGAAGTAGCTCTCAAACAGTATTTAGGCTTCCTCCTTGTTTGTTTATTATTTATTTATTTATTTTTAATTAAAACTTTCCACCTCCTCCCATTTCCCTCCCCCTCCCTCCATGCCCTCCCCCTCCCTCTCCAGTCCAAAGAGCAGTCAGGGTTCCCTGCCCTGTGGGAAGTCCAAGGTCCTCCCTCTTCCATCCAGGTCTAGGAAGGTGAGCATCCAAACAGACTAGGCTCCCACAAAGCCAGTACATGCAGTAAGATCAAAACCCATTGTCCTTGGCTTCTCATTCAGCCCTCCTTGTCTGCCACATTCAGAGAGTCCAGTTTGATCACATGCTCCATCAGTTCCAGTTTCCTCCTTGGTTTTAATTTAGCTATCCACGAGGGATTGTTTCTTTTGGCCTACTCTGTATTTCCTCACACCATCTACATAGCACTCACTAGTCTGGGGCCATACATATAATAAGGACATTTGGAACATCGTTTCCTGAAAGTGCACCTTTTTAAAATTAAACCACACTCAGGGTTTCAAGGGTCCATTCTTCCACAAGATTAGGAGAGTTCCAAGGATTTTTTCTATTATGCTTCATTCAACCAAGATATACATTGTATTTATTCTATCACAACACAGCTTATTTTTCCTTTTAAGCATTAAAGCCACTTGTAGAATTTGATAAATGAGTATATTGAGATTATTTCTTGAATGCTGAACAAGACCTTTATTGGGGATGTGTTTTGAAAGTATACAGATATTTTTAAATGTATATCTCACTGAAAGAGCAGACAAATCCATTTGCTCAAGTCCCATTATGATGGCACTGCCAAGAGACTTTTGTATTTCAGATGCAAACAGAGAATGCTATGGTGACCTTCTCTGAGGGAGACTCAGCAGATTTGAAAAATGCACCTGCCTCCACTCCTAGATCTGAATAGAATCCTTCATGTGTCTACTGATTTTATGATAACAGTAACCACATATTTTGAATGGAACATAGAAAACTAAAATATCCACATAAGGGAAGTGGAATGTTTGAATGTACATAGAGGAATCAGTGTCATTCATGTCTAACGTCAGTCAATGTCATGAAGTAGGTATGATTTAATATTCATGAATATTTACATAGATATATTTTCCAAGAATACATATAATTTGAAGAGAGGAATGGTTTCATTAAATTTTGCATGGTCCAAAATTAAACAGAATTGGGATAAATCTCTTAATGGTTTCTGTAAATTAAAGATTTTTAATCATATGAACAGAGATTTAACATGCACAGGTGGAATAAGGCATAGGATAATACCAGTTCTAATATCGTCAAGAAGACTTTAAACCTAATTCCCTATAGATATGAAATAGAGAGATAAAGAAGCATCTTACCTTCTTAATGCAGGCAATGGATATGGAAACCACTCAGTATTTTTTTAAATGTTTGAAGAATAAAATTTCCCAGAAATAAAGTTCAAAAACCTTCAATATTACAGAAACATATAGAACTTAATGACCAAAACACACATGAAATGTGGAGATAATATAAGATGAAACAAATAAAATTATGAATGTCATTAAAACTCATAAAATAATAACATTTACACAAATATGTAATTTTATAAGATTAACAAATTAAGGAAAAGCACACAATGCATAAAATATTCTCTTAAATAGCTCTAAAATATGAGTGTACAGGTTCTTTTAAAAAGTGATGCCTCAGTCACCTTATTCTGCCTTGGCCATGCCTCTGATCAAAGCCTAGTACTCCATAAGAGACCAGGTCAGCATCTTGAACTACAGCAAACTCTAATTCTCCATCCTCTCCTGACTATCATATTCCAGACCACACCTCTGGTGGAAACGTTCTACCCCATCAGAGACCAGAATAGTTTCCCCCAAACTAGGTAAATCACCTGTCATCATCCCCCACTCCCTGCCCTGCTTACCTAACATAATCCCAATATGGCTTCTCTGCGTGTAGTCTGATTTTGACCCACATCTCTGGTAGAAGACATTTTCTGGAAATGGAAAATCAGGGACTACAAATGCAAGCATAACCAATAGAATGCAAGAGATGGAAGACAGTATCTCACCTGTTGAAGATACAATAGAGGAAATAGACTCACAATCAAAGAAAACATTAAATCCAATAAAATCTTAACTCAAAACATCCAGGAAATCTGGGAAATAATGAAAAAAAAAACCTACATAGAGTAATAGGCATAGAAAGAGTAGAATACCAACTCAGAGGCACAGAAAATATATTCAGCAGTATCATAGAAGAAAATTTTCCCAAACTAAAGAAGGACTTGCCTATGAAGATACAAGAATACATGAAGCTTTCAGAACACCAAAGCTTATTGGGAAAAAAAAAACCTGCTCTCACCACATGTTAACCAAAACACTAAATATACAGAATAAAGAAAGATCATTAATAGTTTCAAAAAAATGACCAAGTAACATATAAAGACAGACCCATCAGCCAAATTGTTAGTGGAGACTCTGAAAGTCAGAAAGTACTAAATACATATTTTGCAAAACTAAGATATCATGGATGCCATCCTATACTACAATACCCAGCAAAAGTTCCAATCACCATAGTTGGAGAAAACAAGATATTCTATGACAAAACTGGATTTAAACAATATCTATTCACAAATCCATCCCTCTAGAAAATAGAAGAAGAAAATCTCCAACCCAAGGAAATCAGCTGCACCTGTGAAAACACAGACATTAGGTAATTTCACAGCAACATTCCCAAAGAAGGGAAAAATAATACCACAAAAAACCCCACCAAATACCAGGAATTAACAATCACTGATTCTTAATACCACTTAATATCAAAGGAACTAATTCATCTATATACAGACTCCAGGTATGAGAATGGTTATAAAAACAGAATTCATCCTTGTTCAGCATAAAAGAAGCACATCTAAATTTCAAAGACATACATTACTTCAGACTAAATGGTTGGAATAAGAGTTTTCAATCAAATGAACCTAAGTATCAAGCTGGTCTAGCCATCTTAATATCTAACAAAATAGATTTAAAATTAAAATTAATCAAAAAAGTGCAGAGGTCCTTTCATGTTTATCACAGGAAAAATTCGTCAAGATTAAGTCTCAATTCTGAACATCTGTGCCCCAAATATAATGGCACCCACATTTGTAAAAGAAACACTACTAAACCTTAAAATCAAACATCAAACTACACATCCTATTTGTAGGAGGCTTCAACACCACACTCGCACCAATGGACAGATATTCCAGACAGAAAATTATCAGAGAAATAAAGGAACAGCCAGATGTTATGACTAAAATGAGCTTAACAGACATCTATAAAACATTTCACCTCCAAGCAAAAGAATATACCTTATACCTTCTTCTCACAACCTCATTGAACCCTCTATAAAACTGACCACATACTCATTTATCAACCAAATATGAACAGATACAAAAAATGGAATAATTCCCTGTATATTATCAGGTCACCATGACATAAAGTTAGAATACAACAGCAACACACATTTGAGAATGTCTGCAAATTCATGGAAACTGACTATTGCTCACCTGAGTCATCAATGGTTCAAGGAATAAATAAAGAAATTAAAACTTCCTAGAATTGGTTATATGAAAATAAATACACAGCACACCCAAACTTATGAAGCACTATTAAATAATTGTTAGGGCCGGGCATTGGTGGCGCACACCTTTAATCCCAGCACTCGGGAGGCAGAGGCAGGCGGATCTCTGTGAGTTCGAGGCCAGCCTGGTCTACAAAGGGAGTTCCAGGACAGGCTCCAAAGCTACAGAGAAACCTTGTCTCGAAAAAACCAAATAAATAAATAAATAACTGTTAGAATGAAAGTTTATAGTACTACGTGCGTTATAAAAAACCTAATAAAATCTAAAACTAGTGATTTTAAAGCATACCTGAATTCTCTAGAACAAAAAGGAGCAAACCAATCTCAGAGAAGTAGATGGAGGAAATAATTAAATTTAAGGCTGAAATCAATAAAAGAGAAACAAAGAGAATGACACAAAGAATCAATGAGACAAAGAGTTGGTTCTTTGAGAAAAATCAACAAGATATGTAAATCCTTATCCTAGCTAAAAAAAAAAAAGGGCAAAGAGAGAATATCTAAATTAACATTATCACAAATGAAAAAGGGGACAAAACAACAGGTCCTGAGGAAATATAAAGAATCATTAGGTCATATTCTCAAAATCTGTACTATTCAAAATTGGAAAATCTAAAAGAAATGGGCAATTTTATGGAAAGGAACCACATATCATAATTAAATCAAGACCAAATAAATCATTTAGAAAGATATGTAACACAAAATGGGCAAAGATGCTAATTATATCTAACAAGTACACTTCCTAAACTATGTTTATAGCAGTATTATTCACAATAGCTAGAACCTGAAAACAACATAGATGCACTTCAAATGAAGAATGGGTAAAGAAAATGTGGTACATTTACACAATGGAGTATTACTCAGCTATAAAAAACAAACAAAAAAAAGCAATGACATTTATGAAATTTGTTGTCAAATGGATATAATTAGAAAAATAATCATTCTGAGTAACATAACCCAGACTCAGAAAGACAGATCTAGTAGTATGTTCTCATTTATAAGTGTCTATTAGGAGTAAAGTATAAGATAAGCAACCTACAATTCACAGCCCCAGAGAAGCTATGTAACAAGGGGGAACCTTAGAGAACATGTAAGGATTGTTCTCGGAAGAGTAAATATATAAGATCTTCTGTGTGAACTGGGAACTGGGGGAAGGCGGCAGGGGAGAGGAGAGTATATGTGAGAATAAGTAAATGAGGGAACAGGATGGTCGAGGTGTGGGAGGGACAGGGTGAGCAGTGAGAAATAGCTTGTTAGAGGGACTAGGGAGAAACCTAGTACAGGGTAAATTCACCAAAATCCACAAGGATGACCCCAATTAAGACTCCTAGCAATAGAGAAGAGGGGTATATGAACCAGCTTTCTTCTATAATCAGATTTTTGACTACCCTGGCATCTTAGAACGTTCATCCAATAAGTGATGGTAACAGAGGCAGGAATCGAGCCTAACATTGGTCTAACCTTCTAAAGTCCAGTCGAAGAGAGAGAAAGGGGGTTATATGAGCTAAGATAGACGCAAGATCATTATTTGAAACCCAAAGAGACAGCGGACCTGAGCTGGTGTGAGTTCATGGACTCTGGTTTGACAGCTGGGAAGCCTACGGGGGACCGAACTAGGACGTCTCAGTGTGGGTGGCAGTTGTGTGGCTTGGTCTGTTTGTGTAAGCCCTGGCATTAGAACCAGGATTTATTTTCATTGCAATAACTTGCTCTTTAGAGTCAATTCCCTACGGTGCAATATCTACTCAGTCTTGATGTAGTAGGCAGGTATTTGGTCCTGCCTCAACTCAATATGCCATGCTGAGAAAACTCCCCATTGGAGGCCTTACCCTCTCTTAGGAGTTAATGGGAGGTGAGGGGCAAATGAGGAGACTGGGAAGAGAAGAAGGAAAGTGAATTGTAGTTATTATGTAAAACAAATTTTAAAAAAAGATAAATAAATAAATTAATTAAATTATATGACAAAAACTTATTCAAGAAGAATACAAAGCGGGAAATAGTCAAACTGAGGGTTGAAATCAATAAAAATAGAAATAATGACTTCATTCCTTGAAAAAATCAACAAGATAGATAAACACTTACCCAAACTAAAAGATACAGAAAGAACATTCACGTAAGCAAAATCAGAAATGAAAGGGGATTGTACCATCAGAGGAAATCCAAAGAATAGTTAGGTCATGTTTCAAAAATCTCTACTTCACACTGTTGGAATATCTAAAAGAAATGGACAAACTACTTGATAGACAATAGGTACAAAAGTTAAATCAAGATCAGATAAACAATTTAATTAGACATATAACCTCTAATAAAAACTGATCATTAAAATTCATACAATCGAAAAACAAAAACAAATAAACTTGACCCAGGTCAAGCAGTTTTAGTAGAGAATTCTACCAGGCTTTCAAAGAAAATCTAATGCCTATACTCCTCAAATTATTTCATAAATAGAAACAAAAATAACATTGTCAAACTCTTCTTTATTAGGCCACAGTTACCCTGATATCTAAATCACACAAAGATACAACAGAGAAAGAGAATTAAGGAACAATCTTCCTCAAGAACACTGATGCAAAAATGACCAATAAATTCTGGCAATCTAAATGCAAGAACACATTTAAAAAATCATCTACCATGATCAAGTAGGCTTCATCCCAGGAATGCAGGGATGGTTCAATATATGAAAATCTGGCAGTTTAATCCAACATATAAATGAATTGACAAAACAAACAAATAAACACCCCTATAGGATCTTCTCATTAGATGCTGAAAATGCCTTTTACAAAAGCTAACATCCTTCTTGATAAAAGCCTTGGAGAGATCAATGATACAAAGAACTTACCTAAACATAATAAAAGCAATATACAGCAAACCTACTGCCAGCATCAAACTAAATTGAGAGAAACTTAAATCCACTAAAATCAGAAACAAGACAAGGCTGTATGCTCTCTCCATATCCATACAATACAGTATTTGAGGTTCTAGCCAGAGCAATAAGACAATAAAAGTGAGTAAAATGAGTTGATAAAATTTGGAAAGGAGAAAGTCTAAGTACTGCTTTATAGATGATATGAGAGTATACATAAGCAATCCCAAACATTCTACCAGGGAAATCCTACCGTTGATAAAAAAACCTTTAGTCAAGTGACTAGATAAAAGATTAACTAAAAAAAACAAAACAAACAAACAAACAAACAAAAAAACAGTAGCTCCCCTATACATTAAAGCTAAATGATCTGAAAAAGAAATCAGGGAAACAATACCTTGTAATATTAACTTTGTAAAACTAAGCAAGTTCTATCACAATTAACCCTAAAAGAAAAAATAAAATAGTAAAATAAGTAACAAATGCTCTTAATTATTTCTATTACCAATATAAAATGAGTATGTTTATTCACAGTTTATTGAATATTCTTATTCAAGGAAAACAAATCTCAAATAATTCTATGTCTACAAAATTTTCTGTTTAAAATCTTAATTTTTGCTAACAGCCATTTAAGAATAAGAGAGAAAAAGCAAAACTTAGGCAAAGATTTTTCTCCCCTCAGGTTTGTTCTTAGTAAACCATGAAAATACACACTTCAGAAAGAATAAAGGATAAAGCACTAAAATATTCACTAGAAATATATACATATATAATTATGCATATATAATACAGACACACATATATATTCAATATTTCTATCCAATAATTCAATTTGGACAAAAATCATAGATCCAACAATAAATGTTTCTGTTTCTACCCTCACCTACCTCTATCCCCATCTTTGTCTGTTATTCTTGATTTTTCTATGGTAGACTAACTTGTAGTCATGGAGTGAGTGTATACAGCCTACTTGGGGTCACACCATGAAAACAAACTATTTAGAAACCTGCAGCTATTAAAATCCAACAACTCAGCCGGGCAGTGGTGGCGCACGCCTTTAATCCCAGCACTCGGGAGGCAGAGGAAGGCAGATCTCTGTGAGTTCGAGGCCAGCCTGGTCTACAAGAGCTAGTTCCAGGACAGGAACCAAAAGCTACGGAGAAACCCTGTCTCGAAAATAAAAAAAGAAAAAAGAAAAAAAAAATCCAACAACTCTTCAGCTAATAGTGTGATTCCATCGACATTTAAGTTACACACTAGAAATTTCTCTGGGATGAATGCATTCAGGTAATCTACATGCACTCATAATTTCTGGTGGGTTCGTATGTGCAACTTCTCTGTGTGAATGTGAAAAGGGGTTCCTAACGTGAAAAAGGGTTCCTAATGACTTGTTTCTTTGTTCACAGATCAGGACTTCTGTCATCACTCATCAGAGAAGCTCCTAGAATAGGTTATAATGATGGCAGAGACTCTCAACTTTTCATTGTACAGAAGATAGGAGACTGTGTACTTCTCAGTCTGAAACCAAGGAACATACCACATCCTTCCCCACAGACTCAGTGATCTTCTCATAATATCTGGTAGCATAAGACCTAGAAGTATTAGAAAGCTTCAGGTTTTAAACTTTTACTTTTATTTTTTAAAGTTCATTGTCCGCTGTACAACATATGAAGGAGAAGTCAAAGTTCTTCATGTCATTCATAGAAATTTTACTTAATGTAAATTAAAAAGAGAGAATTTTAAAGACAATTATTTGCCGAATACACATGGCACACATAACATTCATAAAACAGAAAATAATAAAGCTAACAATACTATATTGTTCTAAGTAGCAAGGAAAGGAAAAAATTAAATAAAATATTGGTGCGAGGATTATTTTTGTTTTCTAAAAACCTTCCTGTTGGGACTAATGAGTCTTGGCCTTCAGCTGCTCTTCCCTCCTAGAACCTTTTAATTAAAGTTACTAGACGCTGTGCCTAGCTTAGAGGATCAGAGAATGGGATTGTCACCTGTTGGCCATTGACTGCAATGTGTTTAAGCCTACATGGTGCCATTAAAGAGGGGCTTTGGTATCAGTGTTTAAAGGTCTGCGTGTCGGTCTGTCCCTGCATGTGTATTCTCAACCTCCAGCCCCTTGCCCGAAGCTCGCGAACTGGGGTCTAGCGCATAGAGCGCACCTTCCTAGTTGATTTCTGTTAAAGACCCACATTTTTTAAAAAAAACAAGTTCTTACATTAAAATAAATTTTATTTTCTACATCTTAAATTATTTTATGTATAAAAACACCAAAAAGTATACTCTAGAGTATTTAGTAACTATAGATATTCATCTTTCGGTCCCATAGTACATTCTTATGATAAAACAGAGAAAAATGATGCAGAAGTAATTCATTTTCAGGCTCAAATAAATTGGCAGTAAACTCACATTACACTGGAAAGTCAGGGGATTTCAAATTGATCCTCAAGCAACTAGAAGTTTTAGTTAGAAATGTGTCGGAAGATTAAAGAGCTCAGGCTTTCGTCTGGAAAGTGTGGACAGGACTGAATTTTCAAACACAATTTATTGTGTAAGTCTTTTACTTGATATTGGGAAGTAATTTTCATTATGCAAACATTAATCAGTGTTTATTGTGTGTCAGAAGCAGTTCTAGATCTAGGACATAGCAAGAAAAATCAAAAAGCCCTTTCCATTCTAAGGTTTATAACTGAGCCAACCTCCATGTTTCTTTTCAAGACAAAAACGTTTCTAACATATTAAATGCCATAAATCGTGTGTAATATATGTTATGAATTGAGAAAAGTTGAAAAAGTATTTCCTGAAATTAAGAGGAACTTCTACTCCATTTTTTTAAAGTTTGCTTTTTGTTTACAGCAAAAGAGCTGTCCTCTTTTTATATCTAAGAGATGAGAAGATACTTTCTTTTAAAACTGAAATGCTTGTTTATATTTCTGTAAATTATGTTTTAAAGTTTATATGTTATTTACTGAACTACAGATTACTAGTAGCATCAGAATCTACACCTGTGAAATCTCTCCAACATGACTTCCCAAACTCATGGAAAACAGTAAATTTCAATAACCAAGTATTACAGAAATAGATATTCCAAATTGGATGGGGAAAAAGCCCATGGGGCCTCCTTCAGAAAAAAAATTTATAGGCACCTGAGGAGAGCTGAAATCAGAAAGATGATCTTCCACAGGGAAGGCCACAATTTATTGTCCTTTGCCAAACAGTACATACAAGTATATGAACTGAAAACATACGAACATACAAGTATATAAACTGTTATATATATATATATATATATATATATATATATATATATATATATGGAATAACAATGAAAAATGAGGCTATAAAATTAAAAGAGAATAGTGTGGAAATGGAAGGCAGAAATTTTGTAGCTATTTTATAATCTTAAAATTATCAAAACATGTCAGATAGTGGTGTTATATGCCTTTAATCTTAGCACTCAGTAGACAGAGGCGGGACATTATCTGTGAGTTGGAAGGAAGACAGCCTGATCTACAGAATGAGTTCCAAGACAGTCAAAACTTTATACAGAAAAATCTTGTTTTAATGGGTGTGTGTGTATGTATGTGTGTGTAGGGGAGTGTAAAATAATCATAGAATATAGAACTAAAGAGGACTATATTAAGAATTGTATATGGTTCACATTTTCTATTATCTAGTCAATAATTTGATATTACTTTATTTTCTCTTTCTTCCTTATTTCAATTAAAGTATAATGTTTTATTTGCTTAACTATTAACTGCAGTAATCAATGAATATCAATTCATTTTTCAGAGAAATACATAACTCAAAAGATTTTATTCACATGTAGACTTTCAACTAATGATAATGGAGTTAGTAAAGTAATTTCCAAAAGTAGAGTTTATGGTTTACGCTAACCTTCATATTCACAGTCATGCTTGTTTGCAAAAGTTATGATAATTTCCCTTTTTACCTATTATGCAATATTTGAAATTGAAAACTTGATTTTTTTCAAGACAATAGATAAGAAATTTGTAATTCAGAAAAAAACTATACTATTTGCAATTGTCATTAAAGGCTCCTGGCTAATAATAAGTCACGTTCATTTAATATTCATTATATTAAAAACTAATTTAAATGAGTATTTCAAAGAGCTACAAAAATAATTTCATAAGCTACATAAAGAAAAATATAAATGTGGCTGTCATAGTCCTTAAAAATCACCTAGTGTTGTGGCTAAGTTTTGTGATAAATGACAGTGTATTTCTTAAACCCTTTCTCAGTGAGTTGGAACTCTTAATAGTAGACATTCAACTGAACTCTACATTTCCTTCCTTGATGGGTTTCTTGATAGAATTTAAACATCATTTCAGCACAATCTTTTTGGTTCAGTGCCTTACTCCTAAGGAGGTTGGAACAGCCTCCGGAGACCCCCTGGGCTCAATGTGAGAGCCACTAAAACCTTCACTCAGGGATAAGCTCCTCTTAAGTGTGACTTGTGTGGTAATCACTCACTTATTTATGACTGGCATAGTCTTGTGTCAAAAGAACATAAAATTGGAGTTATAGTTAATAACCTGCCACTTGGTATTATACCTGCATTTTTGCGCTTTTGCAGTTAAGTTTGTATGAGTATTTCCATTAAAAATTGATTTTCAGTGGTTTGCAACTTAACTGAAAATGATCTGTCCATGAGAGATGAAAACTGATATATGAGTGCATCCCTTAGGAGCCGGTGCATAATTAAATCTGCATGGCTGTTTCAAAGTTAAATCACTGCAGGTGAGGGGTGATGTCCAAAAGTCATGGGTTTAGGGGAACATTGTAAATTTAATTTGGATTAGATTTTTTTCCATTTTAATTATCAAATATTATTAATTTAAATAATCATTTTAATTTCATAGAAATTATAAAATATGAAAGTGGATAAAATATTTCGTTTAAATATTCAGAAGTTCACCAATTGTGAGTTTAGAATAATATCTGTATATATTAGGAAATTTCTACAGAAATCTTTTTTTGTGTGGTTTTTCTGTTGCTAATCATTTTGTTCTAATGTATTGTGTTAACTGTTTTAAAAATTACTGGCTCAGTTGATCCACAAAATTATGATGATTGTTTGCTAGTAAATAAATCCTCACTAGGTACTGAGGGATTTCAGAGAGGTGGAACAATAGCCACCTCTGAGTATCAGTAGACAACTGGATAATAGATTAGCATAAAACAATGTTTAAGTAATAAAATTCCTCAAAAGGAATTTAACAGATGGATAAAGTGATTAAATCTGAAAGATATTATACTAAACTCTATGGTGATGAAACAAGTGAAATTGGAAAGAAGAGTTTGAATGAAGACAAGTGAATTCACACATTAGCTTTAATGACCAATCGGGTAATATAAAAAAAAAGTTAGGCATGGACTCACAGTTATAAATATGCCAGTAAATTATTTCAAAAAGAACATTGTTCTGATCAGAATATTTGAATTAATAAATCAGAAAATATACAATGTGGAATAATGTATAACAGTTTGCTGGTCTTCTTTATATAACTTTCAATTTTTCAATCACCAGGCTAAAAATACTATGAACAATATTCATAAAATAAAAGAAACATAAGTTGTAAATTAGTGATAGTCTTTCACAATCTCATGTGTCCCTGTCTAAGATAAGTATCACATTTTGTTGAATATATGAGTGACAGGTGCAAGTAATTCTGTAACTGTTCAGAAATGAGTGCTACTTGTATAGAATGTTGTTACACTCAGTCATCCACTGGAAGGATAAAAGTACCTTCACACTGATAAACTGGAGGCTGGAATGGTGGGCAGCATCTTTTGTTTGAGACTAACCTTTCTCAATATTATTCTGTAATAAATTTATGGATTTATTATAAGAAGAATTTTTTTTACATTGTAAAATTTGAATGTCAAGACAAGGTTATATATACTTCTCTTTTTAAGATAGAAGAATAAATGACATCTTAAATTTTATTTGGCATCATTCATAAATATGTAACTACTTGCTCTTAAAGTTATTACACATACTGAATATGAAGAAAGTTTAGTGCACAGAACAAAAATAATGGAAATCAATAAAGCTGCTAACGGTACTAATGGTAGAAACATTTATGTATTGAATGAAGGTTTTAATTAGCAAAAATCAAAATTAAATAAAGCATCTAACATAGAACATATGAAGATAAAATAAATGAGACGTGGGGGTTTAGTTGAATAGTAAGAGAATCATGATCAAAATAAGTATATTTAGGTTTCAAGAACAGAAAACTGTGAATCAGAAGATATTCTTATGATATAAACAGGTATTATTAATAAATGTTATGATATGAAATTCAAAATAAACTAAAATATTTGATTTTTTATATGATAAGTGAAATTTCTTTCAAAAATAGTTTTTACTAAAATGAAATAAAAAAGCTTAGTAAAATTCTTCTCAAAAAAAATTAGAACAAAAGTCAATTTCCCCCACAATATAAGAAGATGAACCAATATCGTTTTATACCCCCTTAATTTTATTCAATATGTTCAAAAAATGAAAAGACATACTAAAATTTTTATGAATAATGTTATGTTAAAAGTCTATTTCTTCTACAAACTTTATCCTGAGTGAGATAACCCAAAACCAAAAAGATGAATATGTATGTACTCACTCATTAGTGAACTCTAGCCATAAACAAAGGACATTAAGCCTATAGTTCGCAAGCCTAGAGAAGCCAAATAACAAAGTGAACCCAACGAAAAACATACATAGATCCTTCTGGAAACTGGAAGCAAACAAGATTGCCTGGCAAAAGTTGGGAGCATGGGGGTGAGAGGGGAGAGAGGAGGGAAAGGGGAGAGGAGGAGAGGGAGGGGAGAAAGGAAAGACTGGAGAGAGCTTGGGGGACTGGGAGGGTGGAGATGGAAAAAGGGTGGATATAGGAGCAGGGAAGAAGATATCTACATTAAGGGAGCCATTTTAGGGTTGACAAGAGACTTGGCTCTAGAGTCTCATGAGTTTCTTTTATTCCAGGTGTCCACGGGGATGTCCACAGCTAGGTCCTTGGGCAGCAGAGCAGAGGGTACCTGAACTGGCCTTGATCCTCTATCACACTGATGATTATCTCAAATATCACCATAGAATTTTCGTCCTGCAATGGATGGAGATAGAGATAGAGACCCACATGAGAGCAATGGACTGAGCTCCCAAGGTCCAGTTGAAGGGTAGAAGGAGGGAAAAGACAGGCAAGGAAGTCTGGACCAAGAGGAGCTGGTCCACCCACTGAGACAGTATGCTTGTTCTAATGGGAGCTCATCAAATCCAGCTGGACCAGGACTGAATGAGAATTCAGAATGCGATGAAACCAGACTCTCTGAATGTGGCTGACAATGGGGACTGAATGAGAAGCCATTGATAAAGGCACTGGGACTTGTTTCTACTGCATGCTGGCTTTTTGGGACCCTAGTCTGTTTGGATGCAAAGCTTCCAAGGCCTGGATGTAGGGGGGGAGGGCCTTGGACTTTCCACAGGGCCAGGTTCCCAGCCCTCTCTTAAGGAGGGAGGGGGAGGGAGAAGAGTGAGTGGGGGAGCAGGAGGGGAATGGGAGGAGAGGAGGAAGTGTAAATTTTTGAATGAAAAAAAATTAAAAAGTAAAAAAAAATAAAAATAAAAAGAAGGAAGTTTAAAGCCTCTAATCAAGAATGCAAATATTCAGAATATTTTTATCAGAATGGTGATGTTAATATAATCATCTTGCAGGAGTTATATTTTTATATTCATTTATAGAGAATAAATTATTTCTAACCCCCACAAAAATTATGAATAACAACTGAAGAAAATTTTCTAAGACATTAACCATGCAAAACATTTAGGAGTATTATGCCATTTTAAAATAATAAATGACACTAATTTTTTAAAAATTTGCCATTTATATGATTATAACAGATATAAACAATAATTACAGATGAAGATATGTCTTAAAATAAAGAAATATAAATGCTATATATTTTATATTAAAATATTTACACTTGTTTCAAAAATTGTTGAACATGTCTCCATAATTAATAGCCAAAATTATAAAAATTAAAAATAAATTCTATCCTCTTCAATGCAATGATCTGGATATATCTGTCATCCATTTACAAAATTGTATTTAAAGAAATAGAACTATAATACTGAACCAGTTACTGGATTGTTTCAAAGCTAAAGAAGTCAGAAGAGTACTAGAACATGTGCATTAATTCAGTATTCTGTGCACTTCAATGTGGCTGTGAAGTGACCAGCAGCTTCAAGTTCTTACTCTAAGTTTTTCTACAAATAATTCTGAGTCAAATATCCATTTGTCTCTCAACCTTTTTGTCAGTTATTCTATAAAAGCAACAAGGTTTGAATATTAAGAAATAATTATACAAACATTATTGATAGAGTTAAAAGGGAGAATAAACCCCCTATTCATAAAAATAATAGCTAAAATAATGTGACAATTTTCTAAAAACTGTAACAGGGAAATCAAATTTAGAGACAACTTCCTTTCTGTGCCATATCTCTATTTTTCATTTGTAAATCTGGCACAGAAAAAATAGGTTTCATTATGGTATTTTCTGACATTCTTCCCCATCGTCTCTCAAGTCCAACATACACTGTGTTCAACAACCTTCTTTCCCCTAATAATCTCTTTCCACTTTCATGCCTCAAGTATTCTATGGCAGGTTTTCCTCTTCCTGCTTCCTGACAACCTCTTTAATGTCCTCTGGTATCCCATTCTAGTTTTATGACCCAACCCACCATATAAACACACATATTATATATATATATATATATGTGTGTGTGTGTGTGTGTGTGTGTGTGTGTGTATACATATACATATATAAAATATATATTTATGTAAAAATACGTAAATATCATAACATATGTCATACATACTCACTTATGCTGTATTTGTATTCCTCATTCTGAAAAATTTCATTTAAAAAATTAGGGATTATAAACATCTTTTTAACCAACCTAAAAGGATCAATAAAAGAATCTGAAACTGAAAAATGTAGTACATTCTGAAAGCTATATCTCTTCCTGAATGGATGTAGATATGGTTGTTTACTTTTCTACATACATTGCTTTTTTTTTTTTGTTAACTAAACAATAAGGAAGAAAGAAAGCATCAAGAAGCTGAAACTCACATACTCAAGGCTGAGGTGTTATGTAGATTACTGAGGCACTGTCCAAAGTTAGCTGTAAACTTTTGAATGGTATAAAATTACTGCTATCCTCTATATTCCAAATGTATCAAAGAGGTGTAAAGATTTGGGTGATAATTACCAACAGGATTGAAAAGCAAGGAAGTCCTAGGTTTTCTATTCTGGTCAGACTAATAGCAAAAGGAAGACTTTATGCTATTAAAGGCAATGGCATTAAAACGTTACTTTTAATAACAAAATAATATTATTTTTAATTGAGAATTTTAGAATCTTTTAAAAACTCCTTGTGAATAAACAAATATTAAAATGAAATGTGCAATCAAACTATTCTCTTGGCATTAATATTTCTTTCTTTGATTTACTGAAGTTAATTCATCAAGTAAGCACTTATGCTCATGAAAATATTTTTATAATGAGTAAAACTGTAGACTGAAGAATTGCCTAGCTTCATTCATTTTTAATTAATCATGATTTTAAAATATGTAAGATAGAAAAATAGAAAAGTGATTAAATGTCACATATCTTTGTAGTAGGGATTTTGTATAGAATCATTAAGCACATTTTTTTCAATTAATATGACTATTTTAGGTTCTATACACAAATGATGTCAGAAATTATTGACAGTGTTTGTTTAAAAACAAAACTGAAGAAAATGTGAAGTGATTTCTTAAAATTATCTCCGGTTTTAGTCTATTTAATTATAAAATTTCTTAATATTTATATTTTGGACAAGGTTTCAGAAATCAAAGTACCCATGAAGAAATGTGCTGAGTGATATCTTGCTCCTGGAGGTGCATATTTTTTTAAATCACACTTTGATCCACATGTTATACAGTTAAGTCCTTGATGTTTTGTGATTATTTTGTTGTTGTCATGTCGTTTGTCTTGTTTTAGTAATAAAGTCTTACTAATTTCCTGGAAGAAAACAATATGGTAACATAAAATATTAGATCTAACATATAAAAAACTAGATCTCTAGTTCTGTCACTGATTTGCTAGTGTTGTTCTTCATCAGTATAATTTTCTTTTGATTTATGCATAAAAGAAATTTGAAATGTTAAAAACTTTTTATATACAAACAAAAATCATAGGGTAAAATATTTTATCAGATTTATTCACTTTATTTTACATATGGATGTTTTAACTGCATGTATATTTGTGTACCACTTTTTTGCTTGGAATCCAAACATTTCAGAAAAGGTATCAAATACTTGGTAACTGGAACTACCACAGTTGGGAAGCAATATGTCAGTTCTGGGAATAGAACCTTAGTTTTCAGAAAGAGCAACAAGTGTTACTAACTGCTGAGTTATTACTTCAGCCTAGATTTAAATATTACATAGATGCATTGAATTTCCTAAACTTTCAACTTTTCCCTAAATTTCATTTTAATAATTGCCATTAATTTTTTTAAATATTAAACCTGATAATTCCAAGTTCAAACACACACAAATACACAAGTGCACCCACACATTGAGATGCACACTCTCACCCACACATATATACAACTATTATTCCAAATAAGTTTTTCTTTCTCATTTTTCAATCTAGTTTTAGATTAATTTTCTTTGGATTTTAAGCATATTGTTTTGTTATGCCATATAATGTAGTTTCATCCGGTTCCTGTCTTTTACCATTTTAGCTGCCATTATCATGTTTTTACTTAAAATTGAAAGAAATCCCAAGTGATATCCCTGGGTTCAATTCTGTAACACTCCATAAATCCTAGTATCAGGTTTTCATATTGAACATAGACTGTCAGGAACTTTATTGTTTCTTTATTATGTTTCTCCTCTTTTTTTTTTGTTTGTTTGTTTCAAGAAATAAGAGACTTTGTTTTTATGTTGACCAAGATCTCAGTCTTATTTTCATAGCCATTTGCCCTTTGGACATAACTAGCTGAAACTAAAATGCTTGCATCTGGTAAAGAAGATTCTGGTTTGGAATAATCTCTAAATTTTAACCATGTATTGATTTACTTTCCTGTATAATAGATAATCATACTTCACTAACTTACATGGCTTGCAGGCTTCCCCGACTTTGGTGAGTTCTTTTAGGCACTTGAATGCAAAAAGAAATTGAAATCCAGGATGTTATTACTGTTGTTATGTAGAAAATGATATTAAAATACAGCTGTATCTTTATGCCTCCCTTGGGCCATTGTCCTTTATGGTTTCACGTTGTTCACTCCTTTCTGTGTTAGACTGCCATGAATATAAATTTCATAGCAGATCAAAGGCTACTAGTACAATGCAAGTGCTTGAAACACTCCTGTAAGGCAAGAATTAGATAAGCTCTGTGGTCTCCTCCCCTAAATTTATATAAGGGTCTATTCCTTTCATAAGTATATTTTCTTTTATGGAAGTATGACTTGGTTGGCATTTGTATAACTACATGGAGGTTCTGAATGTGTTAGAAATCTAAAATAAGTTAGCTTAAAATCGAATTTTTCACATGAATTACTTGCCTTAGTAGATTGGATGGTGTCTTCTTAAATCATGCATAACATATTTTATTTTCACTTTTCAACCATTTATAATAAATATTTTGTCTTATAACAATTTTGATATCATTTTTCCAAGTTTTAAATGCAATTTTAAAACATATCAGTGAATGGAAAGTTTACAAATGTGCATATTTTAGAGCAATTTTCAGTCATATTTCTGGAGCTAAGTCCACAATTCTAGTATGTGTTTTGATTTTCATAATTTTTATACATGTATCTAACTATGTGTAAGGAAACAATTTGCTTTTATATAAAAGCTCTTGGCAAGTTCTTTGGAAAAAGCACAATTTCTTTGTCCCATGTGATTTTTATAAAAGGTTAACATATACCTACAAATGCCAGAAGCATTTCAGGAAGCGTGTATTCAAAATAAGAGATGAAAATATTGAGAAATATGTGAATATATTGCTATAGTCCTCAACACTAGATTTACAATGTCATTTATTTTGAGTACAGCACTTTCCAAAACTTGTGAGAAATTAGAAATATGGTGTATAATGTAACTTAACTTAAACCATAGACACGTAGCTATGATTATATGTTTGGGTTTTGGTGCTGAGAAGGTAACCATTTACATAGAGAGCAATTTCTCTACCACAGAGTGAAATCCAGACCTGTTCTACTTATTGGAAATTTAATAATTTGAATGCAGAAAGCAGTAGTTCATTTTGAAGAGGTGAAAAGGCTGATTTCTGTACACATATTGCTTAGGTTCCTCTTATTTCAGACGCAATTGCTGTTTCACAGAAAGGTAGCAAGAACAAGAAAAGGTTTTCCAGTACTTTCTTTTTCAAAAATTCCACATCTTTTTAGTTGCAAATAAAGCACTCATGTGTCCTAAAGTTTTAATCAAGGTTCAAAGAAAGTAAGTGTATTGATGAATGTTAGCTACATACACTGCAATAGTGCAGATTATCCTTTCAGAAAATTAGCCATGATCTAGCGTTATTATCTATCATACAAACACCATTCAAATTTTATCAAGTATTTCCAGCTTGTCTTCCTGAGCAAGTGAAAATTCAGACCCTAGTTTAATAATCAATTATCAAGACTTTATTTCCTTCAAATCTGTAATAATTCTTTTGAAATAATGTATATTAAATTTTAAATACTATTTTAAATTTACTCTTATAAATCTGCCTGACTTAGAGTCTGATGATATGGGGGGAAGGGCTTAGATCCAAGGCACATATGTCTGTGATTACTACATTAATCACTCTACCTTATGGTTTTTATCATGTGCCATCCTGAGAGGCAGATAAAGTCATTTGCTTTTTTTTTTCAGCTATAGTATCTCTGATCAGGTGATGCAGATTGTCTAAGCAGTGCCCCATGAAGAGTGACTTGGAAAACCCTCTCTACACACTTTCTGTCTGTTGTTAAATGCTCCTCCTTATACCCTGAACGAAAATATTCCATAGTTTCCCTTTAAGTGAATGGGTGAGCAAGACTCAACAAATATATTTGTGACAATTTAAGTGTACTTTATTATAAGAAAGAAAGCTAGACAGACAGACATATATGTTATGGGTTAGCTTGGAGTTTTTGAGGACCCCTAAAAGTGGGAATGGGGGTATCTCTCACTATTTTGCCTGCTCATGTGACCCTTTTTCTTCTACTGGTTTGCCTTGTCAGCCTGAATACCAGGATTGGTGTATAGTCTTATTGCAACTTGTTGTGACATGTTCAGTTAATATCCCTGGGAGTCCTGTCTTTTTCTGAAGGGAAACAGAGAACAGAGGGTCTGAGTGGGAGGAAAGATAGAGCATAGGCTGGAGGAAGAGGGGGAAGTGTAGACTGTGTTTGGGATATATTGTATGAGTGATGAATGAATAAAATGAAAAATATGTGTGTTTATGAAAAAATAATTTCTTAAAAGTATTTCGACCACATGCTGCTGAGAGGCCCTGCTGTTCAGTGGTTTCAATCTATCATGGCCCAGCAGCTTTCTCCTAGCTTAGCAACATTTAGGACTTCCTCCCCAGGAAGGTTCCTGCTCTCTACCTGGACTTATTTGGAGAATGTCTCTAGGTCCAGATGCCTGATTTATTTTAAGGAAGAACCTTGACATAGTTTCCTGCAAATATTCTTTCCCTAATGCCCATATGATAATTAGGTTTATGCTCGAGTCATTTATTAAGTCCATTGGTCCACTAATCCAGCTATACAATGAGAGCTTTCCACTTATTGCAAATTAGGGTTAGTCCTCAGGCTTTCCAGTTCTATATATTTTCTATATATTCTAGAATAAATTTGAGTTGTCTCACTGAAATCATATACGAGAGGCCTCTCTACATCTCTATAGCAGTATTCAGAGCTGTCCAAAACCCTGTACTTCTGATCCCTTGACCCTCATTGGTCGATGGTCAGCAATCTCAAAGAAAAGGGAGACCCACAATATTCTTTCTCCACTTGTTGTCCCACCACTCCTACACAAACATCCATACCTCTATCTTTGATTTATCCATTTACTTATTTAAAAAAAGAAACCACTGTCTTGCAGCATATATTCCTTTCCTCTGTCTCTTGTAATCTTTCTGTCCCCTTTTTTTTTGTGATGCTCACAGAGTCTTCAGTATAGAATTTGTGTTGTTAAAGATGTGAATTGGAAACAGTTACCACACATTTTCTTTATTTTAAATTTTAAATTATTTTAATTATACTTTTCTGTGATGATTTCCAGTTGCTTCAAAAAACAATATTTGGTAAGAGCTTTCCCACAAGTGAGTGTAGATAAAAGGATATCCATTTAAAAGGAATTTCAAAAAACATAATGATTTAGGAAATTCTCAGTGATAGGTTCTTAAATTCTTCTCTTAGTTTCATTGTCTCACCAGCCATGAATAATGGGCAAGTTTGTACTTTTCCACAGTAGTTTTGTACCCTGTAAGTATTTCTCACTTGTATTGGTTTAAAAAAACACTGATTGGCTTGTAGCTAGGCAGCAAGTATAGGCGGGGGTGACTAGAGTATGGGAAGAGGAAAGGCTTAGTCTGCAGTTATCACCCAGATGCAGAGGAAGCAAGATAAGAATGCCTCACAATTGAAAGGTACCAAGCCACATGGCTAACACAAACAAGAATTATGGGTTAATTTAAGATTTAAGAATTAGTTAATAAGAAGCCTGAACTAATAGGCCAAGCAATTTATAGATAATGTAGGCCTCTGTGTGTTTCTTTGCCACTGATAGCTGCAGGACTTGGCAGGACAGAAATCTCTATCACAAGGTTGTGCTACTAGACATAAATTTCCTCCTATTGAGATGACGTTAAGTTCAATTAGGAGTCTTTTTGTTTACCCCAAAATGTACATGCCAAGATTCACCTTAAGGAATGTCTTCCAGTTAAGGTCATTGTGATTGTTCATAGATATTACATTTATAAAAGTGTATTGATTCCTTTTTCTCCCTTGGGAACCTGGCTACCGTTTTCTGATACTCTGAAAACTATGAGAGCTTAGAGGAGGCTTCTCTCCTCCAAGTCTTATATCAAAAGACAGTAGCATCTTCATCAATAATACACAAATTATAAATATTAAGATTTCTGCTTTAAATAATCAAAAGTATTCAAAACTAATTTAAAAGTAACATGTAAAAACCAAAAATAATAAAGACAAAAACATTCATTTGACTTTCAATACAGATTTTAAAGTAATAATATGTTCATTGCTAGATGCCAGATGGAATACATATATTTTATTCTTTAAAAAACTTTTATTATCTCAACTAAAATTAGAAAATTAATTGTACATTTTAGTGGATTCTGCATTACTGACTACCTTTATTTCTTCACACCTAATTTCTATAGTTTAACCCATTGTGTTTTAAAGTTGATGTTTCACTAAAAAGTGAAACAAATAATTTGGTAGTAGTTCATCTAGAATCCCTGTGACTCCAAAATGTGTTTTTTAAGATATTTTATTTAGGGGCTGGAGAGATGGCTCAGCGGTTAAGAGCATTGCCTGCTCTTCCAAAGGTCCTGAGTTCAATTCCCAGCAACCACATGGTGGCTCACAACCATCTGTAGTGAGGTCTGGTGGCCTCTTCTGGTCTTCAGGCATATATACAGACAGAATATTATACATAATAAATAAATAAATATTTTAAAAAAGATATTTTATTTATTTAATTATAAAACATTTATTATTTGTTATTCTTCAAATATTTTTATTCTCCTATATTTTATTGAATATGTGTTTTATAAACTAATTGTTTTATAAATAATATTAATAACTTTAACTTAGATAAAAAGTGATGCCCCATTCACATTAAATAATAGGATATAATTGCATGGAAACAGAAAATATGATCAATAACTGAACAGTGAATCATGAAATGAAGTCTTGTTGGATCATCTGAGGAAGATAGAAACTGTATTTTATTAGATTATAGTTAAGTTTTTGATGCTGTACCATAAAAGATACTCAATTAACAGAGGTGGAGAGGACAAACAGGTCTGTGAGTGGAGTAAGAAGCAGAACTTAAGGTGGAAATTTTTAATATTACAGAATCACTTAATCAGACAGTCTTGGAATCTTACATTTTGCTGTGGAGAAAATAAAAGTTCGACACTTTTTATCATGTTTGGCTTGTAGCTTTGTTAAGTGCAGCTGAAATCACCTTACCTACTTCAGAAATTTGTAAATGAAACCACATGAATGCCATCCATTTATTCCAAAATGTATAGCATCTACTTTGCAGATAATTGTGCTGAGTAATGCAGATGGAGAATGTGTTAAGGAATGCCTTGAGCCACCAATTGGTTATTATCAAAAATTAAAGATTGAAAACATTTCAATGTCTTGAATAAAAGAAAGGAATAAAAATAAGTTCAATAAAACAAAACACAAGGAAAGGAAAACAGTTCAGTGAAGGAACAGATCCTTAGAACCTTGTCTATGTGTTGTATTAACTTGGTTAAGGTGAAATTAAATAGCATGATACTTAGAGAGTTTAAAATCATGATCCACTTCAACAAGTAACTGTTCATAGTAGTATATAAGTCAAATACTGCAAGAATAAAACTGTATAATATATTCCTTTATTCTAAAATGAAGATTTTTTTAACTATAGTGAAAAGTTTATAAAGTAATTCAATACTGAATTAATATTGAATATGAGGAAAATTTGTTACTTTTTATAACATACAGAAAATAACAACTTTAATCTTAATCATTGTAACAAACAGCATATGATTCTTGATTAAGACAGGCAGTATTGTATTAATAATAACTTATTAGTGAACTACAAACATCATTTTATAAAAGAAGCTACCTTATTTTGTAGTTACTCTCAGGTAGTCCTTCTCGACTGCTACACAACGATTTGCCAAAACATAATTTGGGAAAGTGAAAGTAGGGTACTTTCTCATTCTAGTCAATGAAATATGAAAATGTTATCAATGACCATTAAGGAAATGTTAATGAAAGCCCCATTCTACAGGAAAGAATGCAATCCTCCCTCCTATTCCTCTGTTCCTCATCACAGCAGCTCCAACATTGGCATTTGCATGTCTGTTTACATTTTCCTCCATCATATTAGTAGTTTGTAACTATTTCTTTGCTTGCTTGGAGGAATTACTCAAAGTGAATACATTCTGTGGGTAGAAGCATCCTCACTCATCAGGGCTGTCAAATCCACCACTTCTCCTTTTAGTTATTCTTGTTAGGTGTGCTCCCTCTTCTTTTTCTTACTTAAGATATGTCACTCATTCTGCAGATGCACTGAGAGATACTTGACTGACATGAAAATTTATTCACAGGAAAGAAAAGAACATTTTTGTTCTGGTGTTTTATTTTTATCTCTCCGTGCCATCTTTATTTGACAGATTATAAAGCCATATTCATATTAGAAGCATTTTTAAATAAAGGGCAATTTGCTATATCAA
This sequence comes from Chionomys nivalis, assembly GCF_950005125.1. Taxonomy (NCBI): domain Eukaryota; kingdom Metazoa; phylum Chordata; class Mammalia; order Rodentia; family Cricetidae; genus Chionomys; species Chionomys nivalis. The sequence continues at coordinate 28,336,171 of NC_080088.1, read as the reverse complement.
TATTTTCTTCTCACTTCTTTCATTTCTCTGGCCTTAGAAGGCTTAGTAAAAATAGGATTTTCACATATAGTGACAGCAATCTCTAGAATGGTGAATAGTCATCTTTCTTGAGTTTCGTTATTATTACTATTATTGTTGTTTTTCAATAAACACAAGAAAAAATTGTGTCATCATCATATAGCATGAAGACAAGTAGATTGGTAGATGCTCTACTTTTATTTTCTGTAATGCACTAAGATAGCATGAATTTCAGGCAATAAGAAATAAAATAATGAAGTGGCTCCACTATGGACAGGTAGTCATGAGGAACATTATGCACACTACTTTATTTAGGACAGAATTTCTGTCAGTTAAGGGATACAAAACAGCTTAGTGTAAATAAAATGAGCCCATTCATTGGTTGTCTAATACAGAGTGATCAGCATTAAAAGCATAAACATACAACTACAAAACTTTTCTCAGCATCTTGGTTTATATATATTTGTGTATATACACTCTCATACACCTAATAAATATAACAAAGAAAAATTGGAAGTGGTCAGTAGAGGGGTTGGAGGGACAAAAGAGAGAGAAAAGTGATGCAATTCCATTTCCATTAAAAACATTGGAAACATGAAAAGTAAATGATGTTTTACATAAATTCTCTGGGAAGCGAATATAAGTAAAAGTCCCTTTCTTAATATTTAATAGTATTCAATTTGTTTCATTAAACATATTAGTATTTAATCTGATTATTGCATATTTACTGGGCAAAGAGTCGAAGAAAGTAAAAACAAAATTAAACTTCTGCCATTTATACCATGTCTATTAGAAGCCAAACTATATTGTATAGATTTTGCTGTATTAAACCACAGGTGACATTTTACATATATTTTTTGGAATTTTATTCTTTTAATGATTTGATTGAAAGGATTAATTGCTCATCTGTGTCTGAAATGTGAAATGCCTCCTCCTCAAACAGAAGAAGGCAATGAGAAAAAAGAAATTTTATAAGTAAGCAAGTAAAGTTAAACTAAGAGCTCAGAATTGATTCCTTGAAGCAAGTAAGCTATTCCTTTAGGGAATAAACATGTAAAATTGCCAAGTCTGACAGCTTGTCCTTACTATTTATATATTAACTGTGCCAGAGACACTGTAGTGTGTATGTGTGTGTGTGTGTGCATGTGTGTATGTGTACTGTGCATTTAATGTTTGTCTAGAATAGTACTCAAGCTTCTTATGCCACTCTGTTGCATAATTATGTCTAATATATACTCTGCTATAGTCAATCGTTGCCTAATCCAGTTGTCATCAGAGAGACTTCATCCAAAAACAGATGGAAACAGATGCGGAGACCTTGAACCAAACATTAGGCGAAGCTAAGGAAATCCTGCTGAAAGGTGATGACAGATTGTAAAATCCGAAGTGATAAAGGACATAACAAGGAAAGCTGCAGGATCAACTACCACGGGTTCATAGGAGCTCACAGAGTCTCAACCAACACTCTTAGGATGTACATGAGACCAACCTAGACCTTCTAGACATATGTATGTGATAGTGGTTTATTTTGGCCTTCTTGTGGGACTCCTAACAGTGACATAAGAGACTGTCCCTAATGCTTGCTTTTGAGGCCCTGTACTTCATACTTGATTGCCTTGCCCACTCTTAAAACAAGGTAGTGTGTTTAGTTCTACAGCTACTTGATATGCCATCCTTTATTGATATCCATGGAAAGCCTGTCCCTCTCTGGACACAAAAGGAGGAGGAGTGAGTGGGGTAAGGAGGGGATAGAGAGTGAGAATGAAATGAGAAGAGAGTGGAAGGGGGGAATTCAATCAGGATGTAAAATAAATGCACTAAATTAATAAAAAACACTATACTCCTTTTATCTATACTTCAGTTAATTCAAATAATATGAAACAAATAAATTTCACAGTTCCTTTCAAGGTTTAGTTCACGTCGAAAATCAACACTACAGATTGTACTCGGGCCACTTGCAGGGCAGTCAAGGATTCTACCACAGAACTATATTCTCTTATCAATATATTTTACTTTTTAATGTAAGTATAATTTCAATGAATTTCCAGTCTGACCATGAACTTAATCTCTAGCCCAGGCAGATCCGAGCTTTTAGTTCTTCTATCTCTGTTTCAGGAGTTGTCGTTACAGGTGTTTATCATGTAACTGTGATTAAAATATGCTCATTTTACTGAAGTAAGAGAAAACTATTGTGTAGTAGGAGCTGAGGGCCTCTTCCCACAGCCCGGCTCATGGCTGCCTGGCTAGCTTATGCCCCAAAATAATGACACAAAAACGGTATTCTTTTAAACACTGCCTGGCCCATTTCTATTCCTGTGTGTAGCACCCCAAGGTGCGCTTACCAGGAAGATTCTAGCCTACGTCCATCCTGGGTCGGAGCTTCATCGCATCTGCTTGGGAGAGGCAAGCATGGCGTCTGCTCCAGAGAGCAGAGCTGTCAAGTCTGAGCTCACTTCCTCTTCCTCCCAGCATTCTGTTCTGTTTACTCCACCCACCTATGTTTTAACCTATGAGGGCCAAGCAGTTTCTTTATTACTTAACCAATGAAATCAACAGATTGATATATGACACTCCCACATCACTATTGTCCCATATATGAGGGAGCACTATTAGATAATTATAATTATCTAATTATAGATGGTAGTCCATCATAAATCTGAATGTTATATAAAAAATGATAAGGACAAAAGATACAAATACTACTTATATTCTTAAATTATCCTAATTCTTAGGAGTACTACCTATTTAATTATTTCAAAACAGTATTTGTGTAAAAAGGTGTGTTATGCTTTCAGTTTGTCTTCTTTTTTTTTGCAAGGCAGTTCACTTTTATTTTTATTTATTTTTTATTTTTTTAATTAATTTATTTTTTTCCATTCAAAAATTTGCACTTCTTCCCCTCCTCCCATTCCCCTCCCTCTCCCCCACTCACTCTCCTCCCTCCTCCTCCCTCCTTAAGAGAGGGCAGGGAACCCTACCTGCCCTGTGGAAGTCCAAGGCCATCCCCCCCTACATCCAGACCTAGGAAGCTTTGCATTCAAAGGACTAGGGTCCCAAAAAGCCAGCATGAAGTAGAAACAAGTCCCAGTGCCTTTATTAATGGCTTCCCAGACAGCCCACATTGTCAGGTACATTTAGAGAGTCCGGTTTGATCACATAAAAATTCAGTCCTGGTCCAGCTGGATTTGGTGAGCTCCCATCAGAATAGGCACACTATCTCAGTGGGTGGATCAACTTCTTGCGGTCCAGACTTCCTTTCTCATCTTCTCCCTCCTTCTGCTCTTCAACTGGACCTTGGGAGCTTAGTCCGTTCCTCTGATGAGGATCTCTGTCTCTATCTGTAGCCGGACGAAGATTCTATGGTGATATTTGAGATAAATAAACCGAGAGGGCAATGAGTCAACTCAAGAAGATTTTCCATGTGTCTAAAGGTAAGCAAAATGTTGATTTTGACTTTTTCACTATTAACCACTTCTCTGCAGATGTCTTTATGCAGTTTGAATCAAGCCATGATATTTTAAAAATATCTGTTTAATTAAATGTATTTTTGGAAATATTTTCTGTGAATCTTAACTTATAAGGTATGGTCCATAATATTAAATATTCCATACACGGTAAAGTTATCCCGAAGTCAGGGGAAAGAGCTGAACAATAGACACCAACAGGTAACTCATAAACTGTATTCAATCAGTGCCTCAGGTTATTTGGATAAGGGGAAAACTATCATTTTAAAATTATATTCGTGGGAGGCAGAGGCAGGCGGATCTCTGTGAGTTCTAGACCAGCCTGGTCTACAAGAGCTAGTTCCAGGACAGGCTCCAAAACCACAGAGAAACCCTGTCTCAAAAAACCAAAAAAATAAAAAATAAAAATAAAATAAAATTATATTCGGAAATTTTACACCTAGGTTTCATAGCAATCTTACATATATTCTTTCATATTATTTTATTATTGGTATCAAATCTCTCCATTTAGAAATTAAAAGCACTATTTTTTAAGAAATATGTTGACAATATTATGTTTCTGTCTACTTGTGGGCTCTGCCGAAGGTGGTCCATAAAAGCACCAACTTACAAATCAAAACCCACTTTCACATGATAACGTATACTTTCCAGTATGCAGACGAGTTTTCTTGAGGAGTAAATTAGAAAAACAAAAGCAAACTACCCACTTATGGAAAATGTATTATTAAATTCACGTAAAACTTTCTTAACTAGGCCCATTCTCCAGTGACTCCTATTTAATTGCTTACCACTGAAATGTTCTGTGATCATTTACAATCTTTTCATCAGTCCAGGTATTCATTCTAAAATAAAAATTTTCTGGCCCAAACAAAACCCAGGATGTCTGTAATTCATCTGCCAGAGTTTCTGAATTGTATCCAGGGTTGACAAAGGATTGATACTGTCAGTCAGCTTTCTAATTAAGGAATGGAACAATGTGAGAAGAAAAGTTTCAGATGGAACTTTTTTTACTTTCAAAGTTTTAAATATGGATTCTTGTTATGGGGTGATGTGAACGACAGAGAAGGAGATGATTATGAAAAAAACATTCAACCTTTCCACCCAATATTTCAAGTCTTTGGACTAACAGCTGTCAGGTGAAATCCAGATACTTAGGTTTGAGCCCTAACAAGTCTTTCACATGGAAGTACCAAACATTTTTTATTTTATAGAAAAACTCAACTATATATTCTTGTCCATGAACTACAAAATTACCTGATTAAAATAAGACCTATGAATATAAAATTCTGCATCATTGAAGTGAGATGCATTTTTAATTAATTTTAGGAGGTATTCATATGTTTTAAATAATAATTTTAAACTGCTTTTACCCTCTTCCAATATAATTACAATGTTTAAAGTATACCTACTCACTTTACAGCTACTTAGAAAAATATGTGTGATATTTTAAGTAAATCTTTCATATTTAAATAGGTTTAATATGAAGGAATGCTCAGTTTTAATTTTTGTAATATGAAGACTGTTGAGTCTAGATAGGCAGAACGCATGCCATCTAAGCATTAAATAGTCCACAGAAAGTTAACCTATTTGTGGGGCAGTTTTAATGTTACTTATAAATTTGGTTCTTACATAAAATTATTTGAACAACATCTAAGACCTATTTAGTGTTAATGGAATGGTGAGAATGCATGCACCTATTGATGCTTTTTCCTTTCAATAAACAATTGAATCAGTTTTCATATTGTCAATGTCATTGACAACATTAGGCCTGTTCTCCTGTGACTCCTGGACAGCCATGGGGACAGATGTACATGTAAACTCAGCAAACACAAAGTTAATAGTGTTTTGTGGTAATCAAAATAAAATGACATATAGCGAAACAGTTGTAGTTTCCGATGAATCATTGCCATGAAGATAGTCAGTGTTCAGGATAAATAATTTAGGAGTTTGAATCTGAGAGTTAAAGAGCACAACAATGAGTCTTTACTCTAGAGAGCAGAAGTGTATCTGATAAAATACTAATAAACAGGAGACACCATTTTAGCACACAGAATAAAGTCTTGAAGTTCTTGAAGCAGATATTGGTGTAGTAATAGCTAACACACTAACTGCATGCTACACGAGCAGTGCTGAGGAACACACAGAAGGACATGCAGTATGCAGGGGTCAGATGCATTGGGAAAGCTTAGGGGTCAGGTGTTTGTAAGTTGTTTTATAAGGAGTCAGACCTTAAAGCAGGACTTTAAAAGGTTTCTTCTCTGATATTTTTTACAAAGAAGGTGATGAGAATCTGTGCAAGTCCTGATAAAATAGTGAGAGGTTAAGCATTTGATACAGAAACTGTTCAAGCAAAGCTCTTGAGACTGAATTGCCTTAAATAAAAGGATTTCTGAGACAGTTATAGATGTTAGCTCGGAAAGAGCAGGTCCAGGAGCAAGTTCTCCAACGACCAGCAACCAGAACAGATAGCATTCTAAAATAAATCTGCTCTGCCTGAGAGGCAATAGCATTTTTATCATGACAATTTGGGAAATGAAAGTATAAATTATTTACAAGGCACCAACTTTATGTGTAGAATAAAGGGAGGAATTAGAGAAAGCAATAGGCCGCAAAGAGCAGCAATTTCTGTTACTGAACAGACTACCCTTAACCATCCAGAATATTCATCTATTATGAGGCAAGGATTCAGGAATGTGGAACATTGGGTTTTGTTGTTGGTTTGAACCACAGCTGTAAACCTTACCTTTCCTTATCTCATCAGTCCTCCTTCTGTTCCCTGAAATAAAATTTACAACATCTCAATATTTGTATTTATTTTACTTTTCTCTTTGTTTTCTTTAATACATATGTTTTGCAACTTTCTCTCTCTCTCGCTCTCTCTCTCTGTCTCTCTGTGTGTGTGTGTGTGTGTGCCCAGTCCCTGCAGAGATCAGTAGAAAGAGTCAGATCACCAGATCACCCAGAACTGAATATATCTGTGGTTATCGAGCAGCTTGTAAGTGCTTAGATCCAAACCTGGAGCCTCTGGAAGAGCAACAACTGTTCTCAATTGCAGAGCCCTCCTTCCTGTTGTTCAATACTTTTCTTTGCTCAGGAAGGCATGTGCGTAAGAAAATTAGCAGCACATATTGGCAAGCAATTTCTAAGGCCATTAGGATTGACAAATTTTAAAAAAAGCATTTGAAGAAAACACTCAAATGACTGAAATAATATCTTCTCAATTTATTATATTAATTTTCCTTGCTTTTAATCTTTTTATTCTTAAAAACAATGAGTTATGATCATATTCCCTCCTGTTTCTTTATCTTAACACCTCCATTCCTCTTGACACTCTTTATTTCCACATAGACTCTCTTTCTTCCTTTCTTCCTTTCTTTATCTTTCTTCCTTCCTTTCTTGTTTCCTACCTTTCTTCCTTCTTTCCTTCTGCCCTCCTTTCCTCCCTCCTTCCTTCCCTCCCTCCCTCCCTTCCTCCCTCCCTCCCTCCCTCCCTCCCTCCATTCCTCCCTTCTTTCCTTGATGTGGGATTTTCCTCTGTATGCTGTGATTACCATTAATGAACAAAGAAACTGCTTTGGCCCTATAGCAGGGCAGAAGTTAAATAGGTGGGTAAACTAAAATGAATGATGGGAGAAAGAAGAAGTAGTCAGAGAAAAGCCATGGAGCCCCCGCCAGAGTCAGACATGCTGGAACTTTGCCATTAAGTCACTGCCATATTGTGAAATACAGATTAATAGAGATAAATTAATATGTAAAAGTTATCCAATAAGAAGTTAGAGCTATTGGGCCAAGCAGTGATATAATTAATACAGTTTCTGTGTGATTATTTCAGTTCTGGGCGGCCGGAACGAACAAGCAGCTCCCTACAACACTTCCTTCCTTTTTTTTTTTTCTTATTTTAGTGTTATTATTGTAGTCTTGTGTAGATAGTCAGAGCTGCTATGTGATCATGATTGCAGTGGTCAAGACTGTGTTTCAAAGACCTTTCTCCATCCTACAACACTTTAGACTTTACTACCTTCCTTTCTGCAATGCTCTTTAGGCCTTCAAACTGAGAATATGGCAGTCACTTCTGACTTTCTTAAGATGTGTAATAAATTGGAATTATCTTTACTCTGAAATAAAGTACCAGACTGCATTTTCACTCAATTATTGTTTGGGATTAATTAGGGAATATTTCTTTATTCCTGATATCTTACTCTCTCAGTCCTCCAGTAAGCACCATTCTATATCACATTTTCTGGATCACCTGTTTAGAGTCTACATTGTTACAATACTGTATTGGTATGTGTATGTGTGTGTGTGTGTCTGTGTGGCTATCCTGGTTCATTTGGTATGACTTCTAGGTCCATTATTGTTGTAACAAATAGCAAGATTTTATTTGTTTTCATTGTGTTTCTGTTTCATCTTTAGTCGTCCTGCTTAGGTGTTGTTGTTTGGTTTATCACTCATGACACAGAAGCAGTCTAACAACATCTCTGACCAGTCATTCATTATATCATTCTACTACAACTAGCTAGGAATAAATAAATCCTTCATTGCTGAAGTCATTGACTATATAATTGAGTAGCTTAAAGTATTTTTTTTTAATTTTCTTTGCTTATATACAACCCTTGTTATCACTTTATGTAGAGCATTCAAAAATGCTTAGTGAGCTTATGGTCATTAAATTTGTTGTACATGGAAACAAGTTGTACCAAGATTTGCTCTTGATATTATTAGAAACATAGTTTAGAATCCTTTCTAAAATTAAAAAAATCTTAATAAAAATGAGTTTTGTGAGTATGTGGAGGGATGTCCTTTCACATAGGCATATCTATATTCTGTTTATGAATGTAAGTGGGCATCCTGCATTTTGTGATATTTGTGTGCATAGGACAAAGGACAATCTCAGGTACCAATAATTATATTTGACCTTGTTTATTATAGGTCTTTGCTGCTGTTTTGCCTGTATGCTAGGCTGGGTGCTCTGGAAGTTTCTGGCCTTTCTTCTCTTAGTAAAAGTTCTGAGATTACAGACAATCATCCTATATACACAGCTTTTATGTAGTTTCTGGGTATTTAAACCCAAGATTTTGAGCTTGATTTACAAGAGTTCTCATGCACAGATACATGTATCCAGCCCCAATACAATCAGTTTTGTAGGTGATGATAGACAGCAAATGTCTATAAATAATATTTATACCATATAAAAATGTCACTGATATAGTTCACATGTATAGGATTAATCTGATTTTCCTTTTGATGAATTATTTTAGAAAATAATGTCCATTCTCTGATCATTTTGTCATTTTGTGTCATCATTTTTTCTCACACAAAACTAAGTCTTTTGCACAGCATTCATAGACATATCCTTATTTAAGATAAAACCATAAATGTGGAATTCCCAGCTAATCTTTCATTTTTAATCATGTGCCACCATTTTGGTTCTTATTCTAATCTGCAATACTAGTTAACATCCTCTGTGCTCTGGTGTTAAAGTGCCATAGCATTATTCAATAAATTATGTGTAAATTTTTCTCAAGATGTTTCAATTTATGCTGGTAGAGCACCAACATTTTCTTTAGTTTTTAAAGGAAAATAATTAGTACATTTTAAAATTTACTCAAATAGAGTAATTAAAAGAAAACTATATGTAAAAATAGGTATTGATTAGTTGATTGATTTGCATGTAATCTCATAAATATCAGATTGCCTAGTTTTCATTTTTAATTCTGGTATTTTATGTACTCATTTGGTCTATGTTGTCATATAAAACTGAGAACTAATATTTTCACATAAATCACCTCTAGATTTTTTTTTAATTGTACAGAACTGTTTTAGCTATCCTGGGTTGTTTGCTTTTCCACATGAAGTTGAGAAATAGAGAACGACTAAATTAGGGGTGGGAACAGAGGGTAGCTGTGGGAAAGAGGGAAAACTGGAGCAAATGATAAATTTAAAATGATCCAGTTTTTTAAAAGTAGTAGACTTCAAAGAGCTGATAGAACAGAAATTTATTCTACATATAAGTTTATAAAGGATGAAATGTATATATTTCACATATTTCCATGTTTTAATAAAATAAAGCTTTCTATTTTAGAATAAGGTTTTTATTTACAAAACTTGATTTACAAACAAAGACCTTGTCATAAATGGACACATTTAAAGGTAACAATTAGATTTTATCCGAATAATCAGACAAACATATTTAATGTGTAAAAGACAATACTTTAGATTTTGGAAATTTTGTGCATTTTTTAAAAACTATTTCTTTTAAAAATATTTCTTTAAACTAAGCTTTTTAAACTATTTCTTTGAAGAGTTTTTGCAATGTACTTTGTTTACATTCACTATACTTTCCCCTTACTCTTCCCAGATACAACCTCCTCTGCACTTTACTTCCACTATTTTCCATCCTTATTTAATACTTTTTCAACATCAATTTGTGATGTCCATGAACTTTTGAGTGTGCAGACAACCACTGGAAAACCATTAAGGAAATGAAGCCACACATTAAGGAAAACTGCTCTTCCTCTCTGAGAAGCCAGAAACTGTCCTTAGCTCTTCAGTTAGGAGTTGGGATCATGAACCAATTCCCATTCCTTTCTAGAATGTTAACTAAATACAATACTGGAAGTCTTGTGCAAACAGTCACAGATACCATTAGTTCATGAATGAAATTGCTTTGCCATGTCCAGTAATATTGTTTGTTTTGACTTTTCTCAGCCCTCTCTTTCTTATACCTTTTCTCTTGCCTATTCCAAAGTTAGCATTGTTGACAGAAGAGAAAGTGTCTATGATCTTTCAAAAGCCATAAGTCATTAATAAAACAGCAGTATATTGTTATATTACATAATCTTCTCTAAAGCACACCTTGATGTTTGGAATTTTTACTGGAATCAATTTTTAAATCTTTTTGTACATATTTTTATTAGGTCTTTGAAAAAAATCATTATATGTTTTTTATCATATTCATCATATTCAACTCCTCTCTGTCCTCCTCTGAGATCTAGTCTCTTTCTTTCTGTGACCATCCATTTTGTGTCTTGTTCTATTAGTCAATTAATAATTTACTAATTTATATTTTCACTCATCAAGTCTAATTGGAACTACCTATATATTCTTGGTTGTGGTTTCTTCTATCGCAGTATGAGTAACTTAGCAGGGGTAACACTGACTCTCCCTCTCCCAGCAACTAACAATTACCAATACTAGATACTGTAGCATTAAATCATACAAAGACCAGTATAAGAATTTTAACTATTTTTCTAATTGTTGGCCAGTGAGTATATATAGGTGTTTAAGCATTGCAGGCTTCTGTCATTTCTCTTTATTACCCTCCATAATTCCATGATAAGACATTATTGTTGAAGATACCATACAACATAGGAATATCAAACTGATTCTTAGAAACCTCATCTCCACTGTATACATTCTCTAGCACTAGAAGACGTTATAGAACTTACTGGATGAGAAAATTCATCATTGGTCACTCCCAGCTTTCAATCCTCTGAACTATATTAACATCTGGGCTGGCAAGAAATGTCTATTGGTGAAAAAGTGGCAGCATCCTTGTGAGATAAGCAACAGCCTTCTCATTGAGTTGAAGGTATGTTCGAAAAAATATATTTATTATCTGGCATCATTGTCAGACCAAGAACCTATGGCAAGAAAGGTCATAGGCTCTGGAAAAGAACATAATACTCTTACTCTGCTAGACATAATATTGACTACACATCTGATGACTTCTCCCCATCAATTAAAGCATTTCTTAAGAATCAGATATGTTTTCCACTAAGTATTAACACACCAGACCTGAATTTAAGTTGAAGATTATAACAAATTACAGAATTTCAACCCAAATTACAGAATTTCAATCTATATCATAAACCCCTTCCCATGAATCATTTCTGAAGATTGGAAAGACTTCAGGAGATGTTGGTGTAGTGTAGAGGTTGATGAAGAAAGGAAAGGGTGTGCTCAGGACACAACAGGGACACGTGTGACTTTATGCAGAAGCTCAATGTAAGCTCAAGTAAGAACAAATTCCAACATAGAGAGGAGAGGAGAACTTGAAGTTTCAAGCCTGGCCAAAGAGCTATTATGAATTGACAGATGCTTTGGAAGGGATTTAATTGTTATTGAACATACTTTGTTATGCTATTTTATTAGAATTTAATTGATCCATCTACTAACATAACTCCTTTAACTTTGTTTAATAATACTGAATTTAGATCAGATATTGTTCTATCAGATTTTCACGATCTTTTCTTTCGTATTAATCATTAGCATTCAACATGTCCTCGTTAGTATAATTGAGATAATTTTATGTAATTGCAGGTGCAGAATGATAAAAGTTATTTCCAAGTTATTTCACTCATATCAAAGAAAGTTGTAAAATAATGTCATGGTTTTAATTGCATAAATGGGAAACTTTAATTTTTAGACTGGAATAAATTCTTTAGTCCTTACATAACTTCTCAAAATGAAATTCTTAATACAGAAAAATATTAACTGATTTTAATCAGCTTTTCATCAATTTGCTTTACATATATAAAGGTAAAAATTTTGTTTTAAATTTTACACATATAATCATGTCTTTATCCATTAATTAAATTTTCAAACTATATATTTACAAGAAATATGAACTAGAATACCTTAGTAAAATTCTACTCCAACTGTGATATTTCAGAGAAATTCAACAGGAATTTATATTTACAATATTTTTAAAGTTATATTTCTCATCATAACAAACTATTTTTTAATAATCAAATGATGCTAGCTGGAAAAGAAAGAAAATTCTCTCCGGATAACATTTTAATCTATCAATACTTATTTAATTAAAACAATGGAAATAATTTTGGTGTCTTTTAAAAGTTTGTATTCTTAAACATCCCATCATCCCCAAAGGTAACAGAATTATAAAATGTCAAATCTTAAGAGCGAATCCTCACAATGTACCATTAGGAGATTTCGGCAGTACTGAGAGCTGCTCAGGTTAACCTGCCAATGGTCCTATTTGCAAGTAAAATTCGTCCTCTTTCCTAATCAGCTGCTGGAGAACTGATTATTTCCCATTGATGTAATGTGATCTGCCAGCTTCTCAAATGTTTTAGTCCTTCCTTTAGGACCATCTCAGATTCATTAGCTTTCCATCTGACAAAGCCAATGAGACTATCTGACAGCCATAGATGAGGAACAGTCATGCCTCTAAGAGACAAGAGCTTTCCAGGCAAAATTATTTTAAAAACATATTAAAAAATGGATACCATATATTTAAATACAAATTTATATATTTAAGGAACAAAGATAAATATTCACTATTATTATTACTAAAAGAGTGTAGTTTTATTTAATTTTAATATGAGAATTAAACAATTTTTTTTAATAAATATGGATACACTATCCTTTCTAAAATCTTTTGCCTTCTTCTCATCAACAAGCTGACTTCTTTTTTCTTATTTTTATTTATTTATTTATTTATTTATTTTGGTTTTTCGAGACAGGGTTTCTCTGTAGCTTTGATGCCCATCCCGGAACTAGCTCTTGTAGACCAGACTGGCCTCGAACTCCCAGAGATCCGCCTGGTTCTGCCTTTCGAGTGCTGGGATTAATGGCGTGCACCACCACCACCCGGCCAAGCTGACTTCTTTAATCACGTCTAGATAATAATGAAAACATCATTTTGATCATGACCAAATAGAATCAAATAATAGTGCTTTTATATTGGTTAGCCTGAAACAGTGTAAGATATGCACTTTATTTTAATAGTGGTACAAATTAGTTATAATTTATAGACAAATTTTGAAGTTAGAGTTTGAAATTAAATCCTCTATTTTAAAAACTATTAATTTAAATGTTTTTACAAATTAAAATGAACTCATTAGTAATCTAAACTAGCTAGAATTTGATTAATAAAAACAGTTTCAAAGTATCTCTAATCAGTTGTAAGGGAAATAAAGTGTGCAAATAGTTAACTTTAATATGGGCCTGCTTGTACAAATTATCTATGTGGTGAGGAAATTTCAAGTAGCATTTCATTATAGCTGCAGTTCCTCAGAAATTGGGTTGCATTGGTAACTTAAAATATTTATGTCAGCTGTCTGAAAAAACCCAATCCTCCAGATTATTTTGATTTTGAGGCAAGCAAATCATTTGGAAGGGCATAGAATCTTAAACTCTGTCATAAATCTACTTAAAAGAACTATAGAAATCCCATGGCTTTATGATTTTTGTGCTGGCACTTTACACCCAATTATAAAGAGATTCAGAAGTATTAAAGGACCCCTCTGGGTCACACAGCTATTGCTCACACCTGAATTTGAATCAGATTATTCCTAAGGTTTGGCTTTTCCCTGTTCCTCATACTATGTATCTAACCATTTCGTTGAGTACATTCCTAATTGTTATTTTCATTATTATTAATGATCAAAGAAAGAGAAACAAAATGGCAACTTACCTACAACATATATAAAACAGTGTTAAATAATTTCAAATCATACCCTTTAAATCACTTTAAACATTAAATTGTGAATTTGTGTTTGCACTATGAACATTTCTTAAAAAAATGAACACTTATTATTGGATTATTATTTAAACAGAAACCACAATAATTCATTATAATGAAAACTGTGAATCATGTGCTAATAACATTTTGTGTACATGTGTGTTTATATATATATATATGTATTAATATATTATAATGTCCAAATGTGCATGTGGAAGCCAGAGAAGTTTCAGCATTATCCCTCAGATGCCATCCGATACCTTTGTGAGGAAGAGTTTTTCACTGCTCAGGAAATCAGCAAGTAAGCTTGACTGTCTGACCTGCAGCTCCAGATATCTACATTTCTCTGTATCTCTAGAAATAGGATTTTAATCATTTTCCAACATGGCTGACATTTATAGAATGGCTAATTTGATTCAAACTCACATGCTCCACGTTGTGAAGCAAGTAATTTACATACAAAACTATCTCAGAAACACTGTGAATGATGTTTTGATATATAATTTCAATGACTCCATACAAATCACAGGGTGGTACATGTGTGGAGGTTTCATATAAATCTGAAACTTGTATAACTCTATGATCCAGCTAAAGTAATTCTAGAAATATATCTAAGGAACTCATTCCTACCAAATACACAGGTACATGTTCAAGTTTTTGCCAATCTATTCAGAAAAGCAAAAATATGGAATTAGCTTGAATATCCAACCACTGGTGAATGGGTAATGACAGTATGGTTCATATACACAGTGGATTCTATTTAATTATAAAGAAAATTTAAACTTAGTTTAGGAAAATGGGTATAACTGGAAAATATGATAAGACAGGCTCAAAAAAGGTAAATACAATAGGTCTTCACTAATTTGTGGAGCCACTTTACAATTTCTAATATTTGTATATTTCCATTTATGCGGAAGTGTATAAAGGCCAGAAAATTAGAAATAAGCTCATGAAATGTGGCAAAATAGACCTAAAATGAAAAGAGGATGGAAGACAATGGAACATGTAAGATTAGAAGTGAGAAGAGGTGGATACTGGGGGTGAATCTGAAAGACTTTAAGAGCACAGTGATGGGAGAAGAGGGATTGGAAAAAAGAAGGAACAAGTTCACATATTTATACACACAATTAAATCATGAAAATTAAAAAATTAAAATAAGTAATAAAAAATTATGAAATCACTTGGCATGGCAACGCAAACAATTTCCTAATGGGAACTTTCTGAGTGTAATATCAGGCAGTTAAAATAAAAATACATAAGAATAAATAGCTGGAATAATTGGAAGATTATTATAAATTCAAGATGTCACAGTGAGCAGAACCTAAGATCTTCAGAGGATCAATGTCTATTCAAGATGTCTAACACATAATTTTCATCACAGAGCCATGAAGCTACCTTCTGATTTTTACTACTGTCCAAGTTGGATTTCATTATCTGAGCAAGGCAAAATAGTAAACCTGCAGTGAGAACTTAGCCATGTTATTGTTCATATTCACATGCTTAGAACAGTTCATTTAATGTTAAAAACATCAATGAACTTACAGTGTATTTTATACAATCATACAGAACATTTATATGTGTGTATTTGTGCAACTATGTGTATTTTTATATATAATCGGTAGATTGAAGAGAAAAATAATGATCAAAACACATTTTAAATAATGGACTGCTGCACGAGCCGTTTTAAAAGAAAGACAGTAAACGCCAGTCAACATATATACGGGTTGTATCAGCATTGATTGTTGTTTAATATTGCTTTGTCATATATTACTTTTATCATGTTTGCACCATAAAAATGACAGAAAAGTTATCATCTCAGGCTATGTTTTAGAGATAATAACCCAGAGGAATTGGCTCCCATTATAAAATCATAAAAATATGACTCCTACCCATAATTCTTTTATACCGTATTCTTTTTTTATTATTCTTGTCCCTTCTTGTTTTCTGCAATCGCTTAACATTGCATCACAGTTTTATTTGTCTCATGTGGACATTACTTACCAGTACCAGATTACCTTTGGCTTCCCTTGTTATTTCTTTATTTCTTTTGGTCTGCGCTAGATCCATGTACTCGGCCATAAGCAGGAAACAGAAATCTACAGCCTAAGTGGCCTTTCTGCTCCCTGTGTACACATTATAAATAGGCTTACAGCAAGGTCTGTCAGCGAAGCAGTGGCCGCCTGCTCACACACTGAGAACAAAGTCACCTTCGCAGTGTGCAGGAAAGTTCTGTCTCTCTCTTTCCCCATCTGTAGGGAGAAACCTCTCTAGTGAGACCTCGAAGGGACCTTCCGAGCATGACAAGCCAGTCTTCAGAATACCACGCTGCTCCGTGGCTACCACTGTTTCACATTGCTTCAGATTTCAACCTCTCACTCATCCAATCTGCAAAGTTAAGAAGTGGAGTTTAGTTGTACTGTTACCTTTTCTTCAACTTAGTTCACGTTGTGTCTTCAGTCTTTCTTGATATTTATGAAGGTAACATTTTTCAGCTGTCTGCCATTGTTTTCAATGACACAGTATGTACTGAACATTCTTCCAGTACTTAAAAAGACACATGACCATGGAAAGTAAAGTTTCCTTATCCTACTCAGCTTTCCTAATAGTCTTATTTAATACACAATTCATAAACTTTTACTTGCATTAAATATGGGGCAATCGGATTAGATTTATAGTAGTCTAAAATGGACAATCAAAAAATGAACAAGATAGTTCATGCAACGGTTTATAGAGTAGATGACAAGAAAATTCAGATGAACCTTTAAAAGAGAAACAAATAATAGAAGCACCTATGTGTATTTCTATAGTAATCAGCAACTTATTTTAAAAGCAGAGAAAGTAGGAAAATGTGGTTTGTGTCTTACCAAAGATGAGCCAATAAAGTTTATTGAGTCCATATATTATTTTATTATTTATATGCAGTTAAATTCCACACAAATTGTATCAATTTGATATTTAAGTTCCTTAGAAGTAGATAATTTAAGGTTATTATTTCATATATCCATGGAAATCCACAAGACTAATTATTTCTTACTAAATACAATATAATGAATAATTATCTAAAATATTTTAAAGATTTATACAATTTGTAGATATGTAAGATTTATTTATTTTTTAACAATTTAAGAGAAAAATTAAACCATTTTCCATAATGGCATTATTAATCATAATGAAGAAATGGATATTGTTAGGATTTTCTATTCTGTTTAAGCTTCTACTTAGAATTATCTCTTGTCTAACCAAATGACTTTAATATGGAAAATATGTTATAGAATTGATCCATGCTTTGCATTCCTTATTTAGCCTTCTTGAAATCACATCAATCTTCTACCTACTTTCTTATCCCATTTTTTAATTACAAATGTAGTGGTTATGAAAGAGGAAAACATTGTCAAATAAACTACCATTAGTTTAATTTGATTATGAGTTATAAATAGTTTTGCTTAGTTTGGTTTTATTTACAATAACCGTAACTTTGAAAAATAAACTGAAAATTTAGAAATGGAAACCAAATGAAATGCTAATACTTAGAGAAAGAATGGAACTTTTTTAGTATGAACAACGCAGCATTTTTCTTTTTGTTTCCTATTTCATATTTCAGTTCTTTGATCAGAGCACAGAAATGTGTGTGGAAGCTGATCACACATTCGAAAGTCATTTCCAAATCATTTTATGTGTTCTGGTATAGATATATTTTTTTTCTTGTGGATGTGAATGAAAATCTGTACAGCTAATACACATAATCATAGTTGGAACCCGTGACTTTTCATAATAATAATGACTATTATTTTGCATTGCAACCACATAGTACAAGACTAATATTTTAGAAATCATAAAGAATTTACTCTGGTGAAGCTACTGACAATAGACCCAGGCTACACTGCGCATATGTCTTAGCTCCATTTAGGAAACTTCCCCTGAGCCTTAGTTCCTAACCTAAAATATTTTCGATGTCCACATGTACATTTCTGTTTAAATGGAAAATGCTTTACTTGTATGTGAGAGATAGCTTCTAATCCTATCAGTGTCTTGACTCTGATAACACAGATAATGTTATTATCATGATGAAAAGACTTTGATAATTTGAATGACTTCAATCATCTTATGTAACTGAAATAAATAGTCAAAAAAAAATAGGCCATTCTGTTGTTGGAGACCACTTGTTTGTTTCCAGCTGCCCAGACTCAAAATAACCACACAGAAACTATATTATTCAAATCATTGCTTCAACAATCACTTAAGTGTATCACTAGCTAGCTCTTACATCCAGAATTAACCAGTTTCCATTATGTTTTATTTTACTGCGAGTCTCGTGGCCTACTGGCAAGGTTCCAACTGGCAGCTAACGTCTTTCCCCTCTGGTGGCTACATGTTGTCTCACTGACTCCACCTTCTTTCTCTCAGCACTCAGTGTAGTTTTCTCTGCCTACCTCTTTTCTGTCCTGCCAGGCCCAAGACAGCTTCTTTATTAACCAATAGTATTCACAGCATACAGAAGGGAATCCCACATAATCTTTTCCTCCTGTCTGTCTGGATGCAGTATTTTCATCAAAATTAGTTATTTTGTGCACAGGTCTATGGATCTTATTTTATGAAATAAAAATTTGCAATATGTAGAGTAATATTTAAATGTTTTTATTCATAGGAAACACTGTTTGGATCATTGGTTACATCTTTTGAATTGTCAGAAGTGTCTTCCTCAAACATTTGACTTTAATTTGGTTTAGATGAGAAGCATTTAATGACTTTCCAATATACAGTAGATTTGGTGAATGACTGGGTACCTTATTGTTACCCTGTTTCAAATTATTTCTTAAACATTTTGAAGTTTAGGATATAGAATACCAGTTATTTTCTTAGGCTCCCTAAGTTAGTGGCTGTGAGACTAAAAGTTCATACATTCAGTCCACAATACCATATATCTTTGCGTTTTTTTATATCAACATGGAATATGATTTTTCTACATGCCTGCCTGCTATACTACTTTCACACCTCTGTATGAAGTTGAGAGAATATTTAGTTATTCTTAGCCATTATACATGGAATTGTTTTCTGTTTCTCAGGCTATCATTAGAAATCCACTTTTTCTTGTTTAATTTTAGAATTGTCTCATGTATTAACTTTTCCCTTTCTAAGAATATGAGTATATTTCCAAATGTCACTTTCTACCACTCTTGCCTAGTGATTATGTGGACACTCCTGGCAATGATTAAGCTTAGTGCTGAGACAAATGCATAAGGTAAAAAGAGGTTGTTAAATAATGTGTTCTTTTTTAAGTCTAATTGTAATGTTCACATCACAGTAAATACTTAACAGATACTAATCAATCATCACCATATGTAATTTACATGGAGGCAATGAGCAACAGAATAAGGAAGCCTTAGATATCTTAAAATCAGAAAACCAGTGAAAGTAAAGAAAGTATAGTTAAATTCACTAGCAAGCATAAAAACACTGCATTTAAAAATGATAACAGCTCCTGTAAGGTAAAATCTATGATGCTGTCAATACAATTTTCTCTGTTTCTTACATAATTATGGAACAGAGTGTTCTTACCTTGACTTGCCCAGGATGAGTCCCTATGTGAGAAATAAGAAGTTAAAGAGTAAATCTCTATGCAATTTCTCTGTTTCTACCTCTGTGTATCTCTTTCATATCTTATGCAATATTTTGCATATTTGTGCATGTTAACACCAGGATTTATATGTATTCAAGTGCACACACGTGTGTACACACATGAGCATGAGGATATAAGACAACCTCTGGTTCCATTGCCAAGTAAAAACAACATCTATCTTTTTTAAAACAAGGTCTCAAGTCAAGTGTTTACTGATAGAGGAAGAGAAGTTGGTCTTCAAGCCACAGTCATACTCTAGTCTCACTTTCCCATGCTGGAAATAGAAGCTTGCATCATCATGACTGACACTTAATGGGAATTTGGGGCATTGAAATTAGATTCTCATTTTTTAAAGGTAAGTCAGACAACTATTTCCTTAGCCCCCCCCTTTTTTTTTTCAGCATCTTAATCACCACATTTCTGGGTTGTTTTTTTTTTTTTTTTTTTAATTTTAAGATTTTTGTTTAGTTTTTTGCCTAGACTGTTCTGCAGCTAGTGACTCATCTTTTAATCTCATCTCCTCCTCCTAGTGCTAACTAAAAGCTATTGCTTCCTCATGTCAGGGATCTCTAAGTTTTAATGGAAGGAGAAAGCACATAGGTTCCTGAAAAATGAGTAATGTCCAAATAGTTTGCTCAGGTCAACTGCTATATCACTCTTGGTTATGTTTTTCTTTACGTATTTTACCTTTGATATAGGGTCTCCATACATATCTCCGACTGTCTTGGAACTCACTATGTAGATCAGACCGACTTCACCTTCAGAGAAATTCACCTACCTCTGCTTCTCCAGTGCTGGAATTAAAGATGTATGCCAAAATTTTCATGCTTAGTCAAGCTTATACTCTGTGCTTCCAATACCATCTCAGCAGATTTATACATAATCACATATATAGTTTAGAATGAAAGATTTATGCCTAGTCATCTGAAGCCATTCATGAAAGTATTTATCAGATTAAACTTTCTGAGGAAGGACAAAGGCATGTATGATAAGCTAGAAAATTTTGGTTTCTTCATCACATTTCTCCTTCCAATTTGACTAACTTGGGGTATCATTGAAAAAACAAAGTCTGGGGCCATTAAAGATTCTTTAATATTTAGTATAAACTCTGTCATAAAAACAAAATAAGTGATTTTACAGAATCATGTTGGCATTTTATAAATGAAATTTTACAATGCTCTTTCTTCTTTCCTCATGCATTTTTTTTTGCACAAGAGTCCGGCCTCTTTCTTCCTTTGAATGTACCTCATTAATTTAAGTACTTGAAATAATTTTTCATATTTGTCTTACCTATTCATGTAATATTCAATCATGTAAATAAGTTTTTAATATACCACTTTATTATATGTAATCCATATATACTGATTCTTGGAAGCTAATGATTGTAGTAAGAAAAATTGTTATTTTTAAAAACTATAAAATGATATAGCCATTGATAAGTTGCCCGTGGACCAAAAAATAAGCTCCAACACCATCTTGACAAGAAAATCTAATTAAACTCCGTGGATCAGACATAAAAAGAAAGCATGAAACATGGAGCTGAAAATAAAGGAATGGTGGATAAAAATAACTAAATCCTTATATAAATTTTGGAATTATGATAAAATAATATAAACAAATTTTAATTTAAGAAACAATACAATATTTAGTGGTTGTGAAAAGGTTTAAAACTGACCACAGTAGAATTATAATTGAGTTTTGCTCTGTGATGTACTTGTTCCTTACTTGATACTGGCATTAGAATGTGCAACGCCATGTATCTTTCTAGTCAAATAATTCTGAGGAATACAGGATATTAATTACTTTATCTGACTACAGTATTTGGAAATCACTTAGTTAACTGGACTTGTGTTATGACACAATTTAAAGGAAGTTAATGAATGGGTAGTCTGATGTGGGAACTCCTTCATCTCCTTCAGCCAATAGCATTTAAGATACCAACCCACTTGGGCTTGCTCTCTTACACTATAAATGCAACTGTAAAGTGTGTGCTCACTTTCTTGCTTCTGGCTCTTGCTTCGAGGCTGCTAGACTCTGTTCCTATTCCCTGCTCGTGCAGAGGACTGTGATCTAGGACTGTGATCTGTGAGTCTCCCGTAAAGAAATAACTTTTTATTATACATAAATCTGAACGAGTGTGGGATTATTTTGTATCTTCCGCCATCATCAGTGTGGGACTTTTATCCTGTCATTTTTATTTTAATAAAATGCTGATTTGGTTGGTAGCCAGGCACAAAGTATAGGTGGGGCAAAAAGGACAGGGGAATTCTGGGAAGAGGAAAGAGTCAGTCTGCAGTCATCACCCAGACAGATAGGAAGCAGGATAAGAATACCTCTCTGATGAAAAATACTAAGCCACGTGGCTAACGTAGGCAAGAATAATGGGTTAATGTAAGATGGAAGATTAATAAGATGTTAATAAATAACAAGCTTGAGCTAATAGGCCAACCAGTTTATAATTAAGGCAGGCCTCTGTGTGTTTCTTTGGGACTGAACAGCTGTGGGACTGGGCAGGACAGAAATCTCTGTCAACAGGCAGTCCACTATCATATATAATAATTAAATATAAAGGAAACAGAGAATAAGATGCAAGTCCTCTAAAATCCTGCATCCTTAATTTTTTTCTATTGCAATAGGAAAAGTGTAGTGATGAGGAGCAGCAGGCCGCTTCCTGCTGCCCGGCTAGCTTTACCCGTAATAATTACATGGAAACTGTATTCTTTTGAACACTGCCTGGCCCATTAGTTCCAGCCTCTTATTGGCTAGCTCTTACACATTGATCTAACCCATTTCTAATATTCTGTGTAGCACCACGAGCTGGCTTACCAGGAAAGATCTTAACCTGCGTCTGGAGTGGGAAAATCATGGCGACTGCCTGACTAGCCTTCTATTTCCCAGCATTCTGTTCTGTCTACTCTGCCTACCTAAATTTCTGTCCTATCAGGGCCAAGGCAGTTTCTTTATTAATTAACCAATGAAAGCAACACATAGAAAGCAACACCTAAATCAGAAAAGCACAGATAAGTTCTAATGAATTTAGATTTTTCTGTTCAAACAACAATTACACAAAACTGTTTTCATAATATGAATTCATAAGCAACTTAAAACAGGTTCAAGTTATACATTTAGGAATTGATTTATAAACTCCTGTATAAAATAACAATTAGTGACAAGAGAGGTAATGAATTAGAAAGAGAGAAAGCAGGTGTATAGAGGATGGTCTGGAGGGAAGAAAAGGGCAGAGGAATTATATAATTATAGAATTTTAATTTTCAAAAATTAAAAAAAATAATTTTTAAAAGTTTAGAAGTGCATACATAATTTTCTTATGTTGTATAAAAGTTACTACAACTATTTACCACCAGACCTCGTAGACATGTAATGAAAGTCTTCCATAACATATAGTTAATGAATCTAAAACCTTTCACGTTTTACTTAGTTTTTAGTAATATAGGACAAAAATCAAAGCCTGATAATCCAAACGTCCAAATGTTTGGAGGTCCAGAATGTGTCGTATGTAGAAAGCTTAACACTTAATCTCAAGTAATACCAAAATACAATCACAGCAAAAAAATATGTTCAATATTAGGTATTATACACTCTCTGTACAACTGCAAAAAGTGAGCTCATGAAACTTTCAGGAAAATATATAGACCTGGAAGACACATTATTAAGCAAACTGAAACAAATACACTCTGAAAACCCTAGCATGCTTTCTCATATGTGTGGATCTTAGTCTATAGTGTGTACATGTAGAAACACAGGCATATGTATATCTCTATGCCATATTCAATATATATGTGTGTATACCGCATAAATACATACACATAACTTTATAACCTTCTCATTATGCTGCAATATATAATATAAAGGTTGTGAATAAATCAAGATAAAGTCATAATAATGAGGAAGGATAAAATTTAGAAAAAGAACATGGAAGCAATGTAATAAGTTACAAAGCTACTTTTTCCTCTAGTTTTAACTTCTTCACATTTTTTTCTTTTTCATTACTTGGTGGAGAGTAAATTTCGTCTTCTAGGTATTGAAGTAACAAGAATCATAAAAATGAATAAATAATGTAATTGATAGTACAATCATAAAGCCCCAAGCCAAACCCCATTTTTTCAGAGTAGCCATTCTAACGATTTCAATGTTTATTGCAATATAAAGTTATGGATGGTTGAAATATTTCAAGAAATTGCTTAAATTAGATGAATAAAAATTTTGTGGACTAATTTGAATAGGATTGTTAATTATAAAAATGAAAATATAATAATATATAAAGGTCTCATAGTCCTTCTTTAAAGTTGTCCCCACCAAATGTTACAGATGTCATCCTCAGTTCCTCATTCTGGGCCAGTTTGCCATCAGTCACAATAGATAGATGACTTGCAGCCTGTGGCAGGTCTGTCATATGTGTTCACATTGCTCCAAGGCACCTGATATGCTCAATTTAAAATGCACTTTTAAAATTCAAAAGGAAAAGCATTTGGGATGAATGTGGAAAGAAAGTAGGTGCCAAGAAAGGGCAAGTGCTTTAACCAAAACCTAAAAGCACACAGTAATATTTTTAAGACAAACAAGAAAATTATTTGTAAATTGGCTGCCTATGGAGAGTGATATAGCTTATAGAAACTTTGAAGCTATGTAGTTTATATCTGCTAAATATAAAAGCCATACTGTTATTTAGAGAAATAACACATCAAAATAAAAATAGCGTAAGGGCTTGAAGGAAACACTCATGTGCGTGTGTGAAGTATCCTGCATGGTGATGAAACCCCACTGTGCTTCACTTTCCCACAGCGAATGGTGTGAAATACTCCAGGACTCACACTGGTAGAACCTAATCTACCGATGCTCAGAACAATTTTCAATTCATTGATTCTTTGCCTATGAAGAAAAAGCCACAGTACCCACTTTCCTTGGTAGAACAAAATAAAAATCAAAGAATCTGTAGGGGGTAGACTTTCTGTCTTGACAGATCTGGGATACTCATGATTTTTCTTCAGCCTTTAATAAGAGGAGACCTGGTAACTGTTGACAGCTGTAACTCAGGCAATTAAATGACTGAACCCTCTAGCCTCATAAATCAACATTCAGGAAATGTGATAAACCTATTCATCAGGTCAATTTACATTTTTCTCTCAAAGTAAAATTTACTGGTATTTTCTCTTTTTTGTAGTTAAATTGCCGCATATGAAGAAATGATTGTCCTTTGTCCAGAAATAATAAAGCTAAGAACAATTAGATATTTGAAATCTTTGTCTGACTGTTGGATGGTCAGAGGAGAGCTAAATAACAAGTATGATACATGTTATATTACATATTGAAAATGTGGTTCAAGGGATCAGCAGATTACTTGCAAAATATCT
The DNA here is from genome assembly GCF_950005125.1 of Chionomys nivalis. Lineage (NCBI taxonomy): Eukaryota > Metazoa > Chordata > Mammalia > Rodentia > Cricetidae > Chionomys > Chionomys nivalis. Next base: position 28,311,211 of record NC_080088.1, on the reverse strand, counting down.
GAAAGTTAAAAAAAAAGACTTGGCATGCCAACTAAACACTTTTATGTAAATAATTTTTGTTGTTAGATAAAAGCTGCTCGATGACAAATACCAAAAACCAGACAGCATACATATTAAATACACAGTAAATATTACTATATAAAATGTTACTATATATAGTACTATATATATATATATATCACTTTGCTTTAGTGAAGTGAAAAAGCATTGTTTTTCTGTTTTTCTAACAAATAACATACATATCAAAAATTATAAAATAAATGTTTCCAGAGTTAACAGCCTTGATTTTAAAAAGTAATCCTTTTTCTCCCCCACCTCTCTTCTTCCTTGCTTTCCTCTCTTCATCTCCTCCCTTCCTCTTTACAGTTGGTTTTGTGTTTTAATAGTCTCTGGTATAATACCATTCCCTAGTTGCTTTTTACAAAATATAAAGCCTTAAAAATATGGAAATCCCAGTAACTGGAGTTTAAAAGCAATACCTCCATACTTTTCCCAATCCAACTTTACAAACCATTTTCATGGCTTGGTTTTGTCTCATCTCAGGCTGATTTCCTCTATTGTGGTCATGAGATACCATACTGGGTTCTACATTTGAATTATTTTGGTATATGTGACCTACCTAGTATTTAACAGGTTGCAGTTCATTGACCTTCAATCCTTGATATACTTCTCATTCATTTACAGGGGAATACACATACACAAACCCATTACTACAATATAATACAATAAAAGGATTTATACTGTCTTTATTCTATGACCCAGGAACAAAAGTATTCAAATTTTCCAGTTTAATGATCTTGAAATTGGTAGCATGCTTTATTCAATGTAGTTGTCTCAATTAAATTTGAAATTATTCAGTAAGTGAAAAGAATCATCTGAAACATTTAATTTATTTATAGAATTTGCATTGTAAAATTAAATGCTTAGGCACCTCTTCAAACAAATATGCTATCTAAAGAAATTCACAATTCAGAATAATTTCAATTTGAAAATGACTTTCTTCTACTTTAATCAAATATTTTAATTGGAATTAAAATACAAAATTAAAAATGTATGTCTTTGTTTGGATGCAGAGCACAGGAGAGAAAATTGTGTGTAGAGTAGTCCTCTTCATGACCTCAAACTTTCTACTGAGCTTTGATGGTGAGACTCTCCTTCTGCTGAAGTAGATATTTTGCTTCATGCTCTGTTTGAAATATTGCTTTCCTGAAGTCTTTCTTATATTGTAATCTCAAAAACATAAAAAGAAAGAATTAAAACATTGTAAACTTTTAATCTTTATATTTCCAGGCACCATTTTCATATTTTCAATATTTACATGTCTCTCTTTAGTCCTGCCATATGTTTAGTTTTCTGGAGAGTTAAATGAGTCCGAATCTCAACTTTCCTGTTATTTCTGGCAAGGTAATGGGTTCATTCTTACCAAAATAGAATAGAAGAAAGAAGGTATCTTTCTGGTTAGGATCTGCATGAGGAACTCTTCTAAAGTTTGTAGAGGAGGGGATGTGGCAAATAAAGTATTTTTTTATTGATAATAGATTCTTCTCTCATACAATACATCCTATCCAATAGTCCCAGCTTCCCAAGCTCCCCTGTACTCCAGATACAATCCCCTTCCCATTCCTCTTCAGAAAAGATCAGTCTTCCAATGGGTGACAACCAAACAGGACAAAACAAGGTATCAATAAGACAATGGAAAAGTTCTGACATCGAGGCTGGACAAGACAACCAAATAGGGAGAGAAAGTACCAAGAGTAGGCAAAAGAGTCAGAGATATACTGGCTCCCACCGTTAGGAGTCCCACGACAACACCAAGCTCACAGCCATAGCTTATGTGCAGAGGACCCACTGGAGACCCATGCAGGCCTTTGTCCACTGCTTGAGTCTATGTGAGCCCAGGAGAGCTCTGCTTAGTCGATTCAGTGGACTGTGTTCTCCAGGTGTCTTCAGTTCCTCTGACTTGTACAGTCTTTCTTCCCCAGTTCTGTAGAATTCCCCAGTAACTCCTGATTTCCTTAAAACTTTGTCATCTTTGAAAATCCCTAAAAACAATCTATAAATTTTACTTGTACTCATAGGTAAGTGTTGTCTTCACCTTTTATGAAAGGTGACAACAAAGAAAAATCACAACAGAAAGCCACAGCCAAATAAAATCCAGAGTTGTGGAGCCCAGTACCTAATGGTACATCTACAAAATACTCTCACACCTTATGCTCAATGATCACATGAAAAGAGAAGGAAGACAGGTTGTAAGAACTAAGAGAAACAAAAAATTTGCTGTGTTTGTGTCTCTTCATGATATCAGAAAATATATCAACAGAGTATCACCAGCAGGCATGACCAAATGTGAGTTGAATAAAATTGACACTAATGAACTCGACCCACTGCTTAGAAAAAAGCCCTTGAGGCCTTACCCTTGCACAAAGAACTACAGGCAGCTTAAGAGAGCTAGAAGTGTGGGTTGTGGCAGTCCCCATGAAGGAACACACTAACTGGCTGTCCAGTGCCAAAGAACATCCTTATAAACATACATACAGGTGGCATAATAGAAATGATCAGCCTATATTTAAGAATATGTGCATATGTAGATATAAATATATGTATACAATAACAATTAATGGAAAGGTGGGCTGAGATTTGAAAGATAGTTGGAAGGGCTATACAGGAAAGTTTGGAAGGAAAAGCAAAGGGAGAAATGTTGTAAGTAAATTAGAACGTCAAAAGTAAATAATTAAAAAAAAGCACTTCTATGTAAGATGCAAATTTTCTTCTGCTGAAATAATTACTATAACTATCTTTCTTTTGTCTCTCTCAAGTATACGTTACGGATGTAATACATAAGCAACACCTATAAAATCTCAACAGCATAGCTCCTTATAGGAACATGACAGTATGGAAAACCTAAATCTAAAAAAAACCTACACTTAACAGCCACTGTAAGAGGTATAATTAGTTTTTCCCATGGATGAACACCTAAATGCTTATATAATACTGAGTATTATAGATATAAATATCATATTCTTAAAAGCAAAACTGAACAGTCTCAGCAGGTTGTGATATATACATATACATATATATATATATATATATATATATATATATATATATATGACATACACACAGAGAGAGATATACAGTAGGAGAGAGTAGTGTATGTGCACACATGTAACAATTGTAATTAAAGAAAGACCAACAATATTAAAACAGGTGCTCAGGAGGATTGGAGAAAGGAAGCGGTTAGATGTATAATACTTTAGCTTTAAAAAGTGAGATATGAACAATGGAGCTGCTTCAGAGAATGAAGAAAAGGCAGTGGAGTAGGTGGAGGATGTGGGGGAGGAGAAAGAGCAGGAACGAAGGGACAGGAGGAGGAGAGTACCATCCTGTTCCAGGCAATCTGAAATTCTGTCTGTTCTTCAAAGACAGCTAGCATGTTTATGTCATAGACTTTGGACTTATACTTCTATTTGCTATTAATTTTCTCAGCTTTCCGTGTTCTTCATCTTCATTATCAGTAGTAGTTTTGATAAGAGGAACATCGTTAGAAAGCCTTTCCTGACTTCTGTTTCTAGACATATGACTGATTTACAATACTCTGTCATTTTAGAGCTTTTTTGTACTTGAGTTTCTTCTGTGCATGTATGTATTTGTTTACCCAATCTGGAATCTACCATCAAACCATTGATTTGAATGATGCTTACTTTATTGAATGCTGTTTTCACAAAGTGTGCAAGACTTCAGAACACATTTTCAGGAATAAAATACTTTAAAAACATATAATCGAATCACTTCATTTATTAAGTCTCAGTACCAATACAGAAAACTTTCTTTTTAATCAACTTGCCTATCCGATTTCTAGGCATTGTTTTTTATCTTTATCAAGCTAGTAGACTTATTTATCTTTTATTCCTAATTGTATTTCTTTTCTATTTATATAAAAGCCCATTCAGGTATCACTTATCCTTTCTCCTGTATTTATTTGTAATCACAAACATAACCTTAATTTTGCTAAATTTGATCGATAAAATTTATTTTGTGACAATCCCCATTACATTGATAACTTTTCTGCTTTTGTGGTTTACTTGTGAGTTTCTGTCATTGCTGCTGTTTTTGTTTGCTTTTTATGGCAAAAAAAGGTAAGTAGTTAATGAGAAAAAGTGTACAAAAGCTGAAGAGAGCTAACTAAAACACAACGTATCACCATCCCCCTTCCTCCAATATAACCTATTCCGCAAACGTTTCAATTTCCTCATGTTATTTCCTGGCTCAAGATTGCTTCTGACATCAGTCATTTTGGCACATGTCTGCTCACTTACATTTAGTCTCCCTAAAAGGAAAAATGAAAGTGTTGCACATAAAAAAAAAAAAGCTGTGTCTAGTCTTAAGAAGTCAGAGGGATGATTATTTACCTTAAAGCTAACAATTGTGACATGTGCAGTGTAAATAGCTTACTGTGTTATAGCCGGATGACCCAAGGCTGATACCTATTTCCTGTTTACGTTTCAATATCTCCAGAAATTGGGTTTTTATTAGAAAACAAAAGTGAATCCTGGGAATATACTTCTGTTGAAAATTAAATTCTTCGCTTGTCAAAAGTATCAAACTGCTGCTCATTTTTCAGTATTATGATCACATGCTTTCATAACAAAAAATATACATCATTTTAATCTAATTTGCCTTGGTATTACAGTTCAGAATACTTAACATCATTGTGTCTACATTATTCTCCTTATTTAAAAAAAAATGAGAGGGAAGGACAAAGGAGTTTCTTTATACTGTATGATATGACTCTCTCTTGAATGTGAGTAATTATTTTAAATTGGGATTTTAACAATATTAGCAACTATGTGACAAATAAATTATGGAATTCGTGACCCACACTGTCATGACAACCGTGATGTCTAAGCAGACCCTGAAGATAATGCAGCTAAGTCTTAGCAACATTTAGGGCATTAGTTTTCTATTACTGCTACAAGTCATTGCAAAAGCAATGCCCAACAAAACATACAAATTCATTTCTTCTCAAAATTTTAAAGATCAGCCTTCTAATGTCTTGGCAACACTGAATGTCAGTGAATATTATTCAGTGGGTACCGGACAAGATTTTCTAGCTATCCTCTATTATTTCATCAATTGAATCTCATGTTTTCTACTAGTTTTGGAGCCTCCTTTTTTACTCTCATACGAACATCTTTTATCACATTTGATCCAAGAGGATCCTAAAGGTCAACCACCCAGTCTCTGAGTGTCAGTTTGCAATACCTTCTGAAAAACTGAAGATAAAAGAGAAATGGAAAAGGACATCTTTTTAAAAAGCCTTAATAGAAGCAGAATGTATATGCAGCCGTATATGCATATGTGCTATTGTTTATGTATTATATATCACCTTTCTTAGGAAACACTCACATTTACAGGAAAGTCAGTTGGTTATATAGAATACAAATCACCTTTCTGGGAGCTTGAGGTCTGTCTAATCTCAGAGTTATCAAGTCTGTAACTGATGTATTTTCCTTCTTTTACTTCTGACAGCAACATTGACACTTTTCTTGTTTGTACTAAAGAATTTTAGTGTTGTATGCTAGGCACATTGAGTAGTCAGACACATTTGGTCACTGTCTGATATTGATTTAATTTCACTATATCAAAACTCACAATGTATCTCCGAGCCTAGATTTCAACACATTGCCATGTTCAAGTCACTTCAACAATCTTGTCAATTCAATTTTTCACACTTCTTCATTTGGTTGTTATTTTGACAGTCATATACCATAATGCATACCAATAGGTAATGTTGCAGAATAATATGAAAAACTTCAAAATTAAAGCTGTCAAACCATATGTCACAAAATACCCCAAAATAGCAATTCAAGGGTACTGCAAAATTATTTATTTGATGAATTCTTAAATTATTAGTCTTTCTTTTTCTTTATTTTTAAAGAAGCAGTATACATTAAAATCTAGCATCAATATGTTTTCCTACTTATAATTTAAAGGACTTGGGTTTGGGTAAATAAGGCTGATTATGCTTAATAACACTCATGTATATACTAAACATGGTTATCTTTGCCATCACTCTGAACTTGAATTCATGCAACAGAGATTTTCACACACAGCCAAAACATAAAGAAATTTGAAAAAAATTTATGTAAAATCAGCTCATTTCAATATATGATTTGTTAACGTATTTCCTTGATACCAAGAATCAAAATTGTTAAAAGCTCTATATTTGGCTATTGATAGACTTTCATTTTATATATTTAGGTCTTCCATGATTCTCTAGTGTTTTACTAGTAACCAGAGAAGAGACATTTTTGTAGTTTATTCCCTAAACTAACTGTTGGTCTATAATGTGTATCTCTATATGTGTTTGTGTTTTTTGCATTAATTTCTGTTTTCATTGTTACTCAACACCAACATCATCTTTAAACTGTATTCTTACCCACTATCCAGTGTTCTTATTCCCTTATTATTATTCTAGAAGACCAAGATAAACTTTGTAATTTCTGAAATAGGTGGCTTCTTTTTTATGTATTACTTTTGAATAATTTTTAAAAAATGTTCATATACTAAAATAAAAAAATGATGAGCATGGCCTGACAAAAGGAAATATATTCTGCTGCCTCTCATCTCACTTTCTTTGTTCGTTCTGAACAAGGTACAATGCCCATCTGATGTTTCCAGGAAATCACTAGGCTTTTTCAGCTGCTTGGAGACCTCTTTCTTCCAATCCTTCACATCTCAGCCTTAATATCAGTGAGGAAGCTGTGCTTTCTTTTATTGCTCCAAATACACTGAATCATTATATTGATTTTTCTATAACATTTTCTTCCTTACTTTACAGCACTTAAAATAGCTTATAATATTATTTATATCTGCATATTTCTTTATGTAACATTAAAATCCCCAGCAAGCTATGAATTGAACGGGGAAAGAAACCAAATTTTTAACTTTTCAATTTTCTACAAATCTACAGCCAAGAACTGTGCAAGGAATTGAGACTGACATTTACTCAATACTTCTTGCAGACTTTATAACTAGCTGTAATTATCAGGTATGTAGATTATACTATCTTCCATCATACATTTTCAAAATTATCTTCAGGTCTTATTTAGGCAATATAATATTAATGCTTCATGGATAGAGCTTTTATAACTCCAGTCCCTGGGAATCTAATACCCTCTTCAGGACTCACAATACACCACAAGCATATGGAACAATGATGTACATCTAGGAAAAAGATCCATATAATAAAATAGCTAAATACATATAATTTTAAATGGCATACTATTTCAAAAATTTAAGAAAGACAGTTTGATAAATGTTGTTCATTTTTATGTTGTCTAGGGATCAATCCTATTTTTTATCCTACCAGAACAGGTAAAAAGACATTTTTATTGCCTTTTTTTTTTCTGGTCAGAACAACATGCAGTACCAAACACGTCCAACTAGTAGAACTTGAACTCAGGATGTTGTCGCATATTTATTGTTTATTGACACATTTTATTTATTCATTCATTTAGTAGGAGTAGTACTTATTATAATAGTAGCTTATGTGTATGTATGAGAATGGGCTCATGCACACTGTAGTGTGATGTGCAGTTCAAAGCAAAACTTTCTCAAGTGGTTGATGTGGAATTCCTCTCTGCATGCCGTGAATACCATTGGTCAATAAAGAAGCTGTTTTGGCCAGTGGCTTAGCAGAATAGAACTAGGCAGGGAAAACTAAATTGAATGCTGGGAGAAAAAAAGGCGGAGTCCGAAAGGCCTGGCTGGAGACAGACACTGGAACTTTACCCAGTAAGCCACAGCCTCATGGCAATACACAGATTAAGGGAGATGGGTTAATCTAAGATATGAGTTAGGCAGAAATACACTTAAGCTATTGGAAAACAGTATTGCAAATAATATGATTTCTGTGTGATTATTTTGGTTCTTTTCAGCTGGGAACACAACAAGTGGGTTCTTTCCTTCCACCCTGGTGTGTCTAGAAGGTGCTATCTTCCTGTATTCATCCTATTGCTCTTACTCTCACAACCATTCAATCCCCTTTTCTATGTTTTTCTCTGTGTGAGCTATACATTTAAATGTGGCATTGTAGCTTATCATTTGGGGTTGGATAAAAACATGGTCAATTATTCACTAAATTTCAACCAGTTATGGGTCACTACAATAGTAACCATATACTGCAAAAAGAAGCTTCATTGATGAGGAAATAAGTATTTAAATAGAGCTAGATCTTCAATTAGTTTGAAAATTATATTATTATATATTTCTACAGTGACTATTAATTAAATATTAAGGATAATTCCCTTCTTTTAAACAGGCCTTATGTACAATTAGACAGCTGTTGATTCCTCTAAAATATAAGTACCTCTAGTATACCACTGGAGACATTTTCCAGGCTAGATATTGTCTTTATATGAATACTTTAAAGCTGTGTAGGAATTTGAATTGAATTTTTTTCTTAGGGACTTGAATACCATCTTCAGATGTCATGAGAGCTAGACCTCTGTGAAAATTCTTCCAGGTTAGTTTTAGATAGATTCGTTCAAATCTTATATTTGAGGTGTACAGGTCCTTCAGGAATAGGAACTTATTTCATGTTACAACCAAGGGCAATGGCAAGAGTACATATTGATTTGGAAGATTCTTGTATTTAACTGGCCAACAATTTGAAGGGAGGATTCTTATGACTGATATTGAGGTTTTCATTAGGAAGTAGGTGGTTTCTCGAGGAAGCCTCATCACCCTATGTAGCATATTACCATAGCATATAATATATATTATGAAATATATGTACACAGAAATATATTACATTTCTAAGTAAACTCATAAAATATTTCCTCTATGCTTTCTCAAACATCTTTATTGTTATTTATTTTTCATTCTTCTTTCCCCATAATATTCTTCCTCCACACTCTTCATTGATAGGTACCCTAATTTTTTCCCCTTTCTTCATTTATAGCACCTGTGTTCTAGTATTCTCCAATCTAGAGCTGTTTTCATGCAACTGTATGTAGGGCAAATTTCTGAATCACCAGATTAAGACCTATAAGCAATTCTCCCATATGAAAGAGAAAGAATTAAATACAACCAGAGACATATCCTTGATAATCTAATTTGGAATGGTTATCCTGTAATATTCAAACACACACACACACACACACACAATATCAAGTGTATGCTGCAGTTTTTAAATGTGCTTGTGTGTACATGTATAAGCAGATGTTAGAGAGAGGAGATGGAAGGATGGAAATAATATTAATAGAGTAGTTGTATATAAAATTCTCAAAAATTAAAGTTATATTCAACATCAAATGCAATTTTCATATTTGCCTTCAGTTTAGGCTTAATATTTTACCTCATGTAACTACCTAGTATCAGACCAAACTTTATCATTATTTAGCTACATTTATCCATATTTGACAGGTGATCTAGTAACAACTCTTTTCCATTTTAACTCTCATGACAGGTGTTTATTTTCCCTTCCCAGTGAAATGCATCCATTCTTCTTTTGGACCTACTTGTTATCTAGCTTCTCTGGGGTTGTGGATTATAGATTGGTTATCCTATGCTTTGTAGGAAGAGAGTCTGTTTGTTTGTCCCAGTTACCCAGATAGCTTAGCCCAAAAATAACCACACAGAAACCATATTAATTAAATCACTGCTTTGCCCATTACCTCTAGATTCTTATTGGCTAACTCTTATATTAATTTTATTCATTTCTATTAATCTGTGTATTGCAATGTGAAAGTGACTTACCGGGTAAATTTCCCTGGCATCTGTTTCTGATGGCTCCATGGTGTCTCTCTGACTCTGCTTTCTTTCTCCCAGAATTCAGTTCTGTCTTCTCTGCCTACCTAAACCCTACCCTATCATATCAAGGCAGTTTATTCATTGTTCAATACATACAGAGGGGACTCCCACATTAATGCTTTACTCCTAATATTCAATTATGGGTAAGTACTTTGAAGAAACTTGAAAAATAATCCTGAGTGACATATCCATGACCCAGAAGAAATATTTTATATAATCCTGCATATGTTTATCTTAGTTGTTGATGATAAACAAGATACAAGCCACAGAATCACACATGTTAGTTATAGAATAAGTGAGTAAGTGACTAGGATGCAATAAATATTATTTCCAGAAGTGAGAAATAGAATAGATAGTTATAGATGAACAGGAGTTTGAATCAGACTGGGAGATCAGCTGAGAACACAGAGAGATGAGGAGGATTAAAGAGAGAATATGGAAGAGAGAGCAAAAACTACAGGCCATTTGAGGGGAAGTACAGAAACGTAACACATCAGAAGTTTCCTAAAATATAGACATATATAAAGGTGATCTAAATGGAATAGAAAAATTATAGTGGAGACAGAGACACATGTGAATAGTTCTTGTTACCAAATGAAGCTTCTGGTATAAGGACTGAGTTGCATATAGTTGATTGGTTGGTAAAGGGTTCCAGTGGGAAACCCAAAACAGCCCGGCCTTGCTAAAACTATAGGTTGCTTTTCACAAACTTATAGCAAGGCCCCAATCCTGGAGCAAACACCTACACAACTCACTAGACATGGAGAAGTCAAGTTGTGTCTATAGAGTCTTCGCCCAATGTACTAGAATGTCTTTGTTCCAAGAAGTACTCTGCAGTCTATCAAAGGAGATAATTAACCACCAAGCTATAAAACTTGACAAGCTATATAACAGGTCACCTTCATAGACTGAAGAACTGCGAAGTTGCTTGTGCAGTTGTGGGACTGTGCTTGTGGGAGTAAACAAGCAATATCTGACTTGACTTAAGGCCCACTCCATGAGATGGAACCTATATCTGTTGCGGCTTGAGAAATGAAGGAAATAAGAATAGCCCAGGGACCTAGAGTGAAACCAGCTCTTACTCTGCTATGAGAAGAAGATAGCAAAAAAATCTGTCATAGATTATCCCTTGTTCAGCAATTATCAGAGAAGTTTCCTCCTGCAGTAGATATGAACAAACACAGACACACAGCTATATAATATACATAGAGAGACCTTGAAAAGCTTTTAATTTTAACGTCTCAGTATACTATGGCATTGTATTACACAAAAGAGAAACTGATACTTTATACATGCTCTAATATTTTTCTTTAAACTATTAAATAATTTAATTTTGATACATTTTATAAACAGTTCATTGTAAAAGATGACTTTGCTCAGATTAAAAGGAGAATTCACCAGTTATTAAAAGACAAACTGAGCTTTCTTGACAATTCTATTCTTGGCAATTTTATTGCTCTTATAAAATATAATTTTAAGTAATAAATGCAAATACTACAAATTTGAGTTACAAAGTTGGTTTCTTGGTTTCTAAATTTTAAAGATGCCTGAATTCTATCATATGATATATATGTCAAGTACACACATGTATATGTTAAGTACACACACACTTAAGTTAAGTACAAGCTTACCTAGAAACTGAACTTTGTTTCTGATTATCGTTTTTGAAAAATATTTATTTATTATGTATACAATATTCTGTCTGCGTGTATGCCTGAAGGCCAGAAGAGGGCACCAAACCTGATTACAGATGGTTGTAAGCCACCATGTGGTTGCTGGGAATTGAACTCAGGACCTTCGTAAGAGCAGGCAATGCTCTTAACCTCTGAGCCATCTCTCCAGCACCCTTCTGATTATCTTTTATCACTGAATGTTGGTCTATAAATCTTAGTCAGAGAAAACAGGATAACATTTTAAGGCATTGCATGTATTTTAAATATTTCTTTTTATCATTTTATTTATTTAGGCTTATGCGTGGCAATCATTTGTAGCTTGTATTCAGAAGACAGTGTGCAGGAGTCATTTCTATACTCTCAGTATACAGATTGTTGTCTTTAGGCTTGGTTGCAAGTGTCTTTTTCTGGGAACCATGTTACCACACTACATTTTTAATGTTTTTTTGAATCCTCAAGACTGTGACATTATCAAGTGAAAGTTTTACCTGTATAGGCTGTATAAATAAGATTTATCTGCCAAAAACTTGATAATACCAATTCCTGAACAGTAAAAGTGGTTAATATGTTGTTTGGATGGCACTTATACCAAAAGTATTATAGCTAATACCAGAGAACTTCGTCAGCCTTAGATTCTATTCAGTTTCAATTAATGATCGTTACGACTCTAGTCTCAAAACCCAATATATGCATATTAATGATATATAAATAAACAGTGTATGAGGAGAATTGTTAAAGTTTAACACAAAGAAAGAAAAGCAGTTGCACAATATGAGAAAGGAGAAATATTTATCATGAAAGAATAAACTGATGATAAAGGCAAGCTGGTTCATATCATTAAAACAAGCAAACCCTCAGAATGGGACTGAGGTAGTAGAATAATCACAAATTTTAGAACTTTAGCTTCACTGTAGGTACCAGGCCATCCTTAGCAATCAGGTGAGATTCTATTTGTCTCAAACACCTGAATAAGTAAGCAAGTATAAAGCTAAAATACAAACAGTAAACTAAGACTCATTTAATGGAGGAGTTAATACCGAGTTTTTACTGATGTCTATCAAAGAGCGTGGATTCAAGAAAATCAACTACTCAGCCGGGCGGTGGTGGCGCACGCCTTTAATCCCAGCACTCGGGAGGCAGAGGCAGGCGGATCTCTGTGAGTTCGAGACCAGCCTGGTCTACAAGAGCTAGTTCCAGGACAGGCTCCAAAACCACAGAGAAACCCTGTCTTGAAAAACCAAAAAAAAAAAAAAAAAAAAAAAAAAGAAAAAAAAGAAAATCAACTACTTTACACCCTGTTAGTGTAGTGGGGCACGGCCGGCGGGCTGCTTCCTGCCACCTGGCTAGCTTTACCCGAAATAATTACACGGAAAATGTATTCTTTTAATCACTGCCTGGCCCATTAGTTCTAGCCTCTTATTGGTTAACTCTTACATATTGATCTAACCCATTTCTAATATTCTGTGTAGCACCACAAGCTGGCTTACCAGGGAAGATCTTCACCTGCAGTCTGTGTCGGGTGGGAGAATCATGGCGACTGCCTGACTCGGCTTCTTTCTCCCAGCATTCTGTTCTGTTTACTCCACCCACCTAAGGGTTGGCCTATCAAATGGGTCTAGGCAGTTTCTTTATTAATTAACCAATGAAAGCAACAGATTAAAAAGAAATCTCTCCTACATCATGTTAGAATCTCGGCATTCCACCACGGAATCTCCTTCTACTACAGAATACTCTCAACAAATACTTCAAAAATGTTGCTGCCAATTAAGTCTGCAAATCATATAATGGCCTGGATAGAACCTTAAGGAATTAAAAACTTGTTATCTTAAAATATGTTGATGTGATATTTAGATAAATTGAAATGAATTGAGGCTTTGCCACAAACATAGGCTAGCTTTTTCTTTAATTCAATAAGCCATAAATGTTTCTCTTAGGAATAATGCCTTTTACTCACCAAACCTGGAAGACTTACCTTTTTTTAAAGAAAAAGATTTATGATTTATTTATTTATTATGTTTACAACATTTTGACTCCATGTATCCCTGCAGGCCAGAAGAGGGCACCAGATTTCAGTACAGATGGTTGTGAGCCACCATATGGTTGCTGGGAATTGAACTCAGGACCTCTGGAAGAGCAACCAGTGCTCCTAACCACTGAGCCATCTCTCCAGCCCCAGGAAGACTTACTTTTAATTGACAAGAAAAAGTTAATAACCTCTAACGTAATCTGAACCTGTGACTCAAAACCACAGATCTTGTATTGTAGTACATTTGTAGAATGTTGTACTGTGATGAGGTTTCTTATACATCCTATCATTTCTTTAAATTCATTTATTATTTTGTCTAGAAAGTATTTAAGCATCATAATTTGATCATTTCTCTATTTTTCTATTTTCTTTCCTAAAATCCCTATGAACCTATAAATGCAATAACACTTGTTTTTCTCATTTTGATCATCCCCTGCACTAATTAGAGTGGTAGGACTAGAAATATTCTTCTCAGAAACCTAGGAATCTCCTGCAATATTAGCTTTCTCTATTTACATATCTTGATTTTTAATAAACACAGATATATGAAGATTCAATGTAAGTAATTTGGTTATGTTTGCTTGGTTTGCTGAATTTTTGTTTGCATAGAAAGAAAAGTAAACATCTGTTGAAGTGCAATAAGGAGTTAGTTATGAAAGTATGAATCATAGAAGTAACACTGAGAGTAGCTCAATAATCAAGGAAATGATTTTTAAAATCCATACATACTGCTTTTCAATACTTCTGGAGAATCTGAGTGGTTGTCCATGGTATTTCATGAGTTATTAAGCAAGTAAAGTGATTTAATGAAAGCAAAGTGTTATTGCTTGATTCTACCCTCAATTTATTATGTTTTGTTTCTGAAAGACCAAGAATATACATGAAAAATAGAATTTTATGATTTTTTTACATTTTATAAATTTAAAAAGTCATTATATATTTTGGCAAGTCAATAGATAAAATATGAAAGTGTTAATTAACTTTAAACACACATTAAAATACATTATGATATTTTTATCAAGTAGTTCACATATATGCAATGTACCATATTTTTATACTCATTTATTTATTTATTTATTTTTTATTGAAAAAAAAAATTTCCGCCTCCTCCCCGCCTCCCATTTCCCTCCCCCTCCTCCCGCCCCTCTCCCCCTCCCCCCCACTGAGTCTATAATTTGTGATCCTAAAGAAGCTAAATAAGAGGGTGAGCCCAAGGAAAAACATATAGTTATCCTCCTGGCTATGGGAAGTAGACAAGATTGTCGGGCAAAAAATTGGAATCTTGTGGGTGGGGTGGGATGGGGGTAAAGGGAGATGGGGAGAGAAAAGTGTGAAGGAGAGGATGGGGGGAACTTGGGGAAACGGGATGATTGGAGATAAAGGAAGGTTGGATAGGTGAGCAAGGAAGCACATATCTTAGTTAAGGGAGCCACCTAAGGGTTGGCAAAAGACTTGAACCTGGAGTGGCTACCTGGTGCCAGGGCAATGTCCCCAGTTATTTCCTTGGGCAGCTGAGGATAGGGAACCTGAAATGACCCTATCCTATAGCCATACTGATGAATATCTTGCATATCACCATAGAACCTTCATCTAGCGATGGATGGAGATAGAGACAGAGGCCCACACTGGACCACCGGACTGAACTCCCAAGGTCCTAACGAGGAGCAGAAGGAGGGAGAACATGAGCAAGGAAGGCAGGACCATGAGGGGTGCACCCACCCACTGAGACAGTGGGTCTGATCTATTGGGAGCTCACCAAGGCCAGCTGGACTGTGACTGAAAAAGCATGGGACAAAACCGGACTCTGGACATGGTGGACAATGAGAGCTGACGAGAGGCCAAGGACAATGGCACGGGGTTTTGATCCTACTTCATGTTCTGGCTTTGTGGGAGCCTAGACAGTTTGGATATTCACCTTCCTAGACCTGGATGGAGTGGGGAGGACCTTGGTCTTTCCACAGGGCATATTTTTATACTCTAATCAATAAACAGATTCTTACCTATTTTATCTGTGTTAGTAATAAAAGAGAACTTTTACCTTATAATCTTTTCACTTAGTTTAATTTGTACACTAGTGTATTTGATCCTAATTCTGCTGTAACAAATTTGGCACTAACTCATAGACAATTTACCTTAAAAATCAAGAAGACTGAGATCAGGTCAGTGGGTTTAAGTCTGTGGGACGTCATTCCTTCACAAGATCTATGCTGACTAAATTGATTTGATTGTATTACCCAACTTCTCAAGGATGTCCACACTTTATTATTTTTGTATCCTCTTTATCTTCAATGCCAGCATAGTCACGTTTTATAGTCTGTCTCCTTGGTATTTCTGACTTCGAGTTTCATATTTAAAGGACATTTTAGATTACTTTAGACACATAAGCTGAGGATAGTCTATTTAATGTTTAGCAATCTAGCATATGTAATTCCATCAGCAGTACAAATTTTCCCATATTATGTAACATAGCATCCCCTGGATGTAGGGATCAAAACTCTAATATGAAAAAAACCTAAAAACAAAATGTCAAAATATATTTAAGATTAATTATCTGTCCAAATTATTAGTGATAATAAGTTAATGTATCTTACTATTCACGTATATGTATTTTTAAATAGACTTTCTGAATTTGCTATTGTTAATTTGTATTTTAGCATTGATTTTTAATATTTAGATATGTGTAACATAATATCCTTGCTTCACTTCTCTAAGATTTACATTTCCATCTTCATTTTGTCTCAGAATTCTGTAAACACAACTCCACCCATTTTGATTCCCTTTTTTTGTTCACAAATCATTAAAAATTGCAAACATGTGTAATAATGTTACAAAATTATTTACTTGAATTAACCTCAAGCACTCAGCTATGTTAAATATCAGTCAGAAAGTCTATGAAATCAGTTTAAGTGTGTCAAACAATATTTTATCTGAAAAAACAATGCATTCATCTTGAAGACACAGTGCTTTTATTTGAATTCTTGGTAACTTGGTTTTAATTCCCCATCTGATTAACCACACATAAAAGCAAAAATCTAAGGAACTATGTGAAAGAAAAATTCGTTCTCCAATTCCATTATGGTTACCAAATCTGCCAGTAAAATTTAGATTTGGTTTCAATACCACTATTAATTTATTCATTTCTGAATAGTTGTCCTGGCAATGATATACTTTACACCATAGCCAGAAGAGCAAAACTATATTATAAATAGCAAGTTGGAAATGTTTGATAGGACATGAAAAATTATGTAGAGTGAGAAGTATAACATTTCATAATCAAGAAAGAGTGTTAAAGCAGTATTACAGCTCTCTGAAATCAACACTATTATTGACAATAATACCTCTGTCATATTCATAAAACCAGACTCAACAGGTTAATTTGCACATTGACACCTATATTCTTTTGGTGTTATGTAGTTAATTATATAAAGAATGTAGCATCTGTCTACTCATTATGAAGAAGTAAAGGAGTTTATTCTGTTTTAGAAACCAAGGACTCTTTCATGTAATAAGGATCATTCATATTATTAAAGGGTGTTTATTTATTTATTATGATTATTATGAAGACACATAAACATTTTTCAATATTTTGTATCAACTTCCTCAAAGTCCTGCATGTATATTTTCTGGCTATTAGCTTGGTTGTTTTGTGGAACTCCTTACAATGCAAATGGACATGTCTCTGACTCTTTTGCTTCTACTGTTTTATGAGGGATTTTGCCTTATGTTATTGTATCTTTCCTTGTTGTGTGTTGTTGTCATCTCTGGAAGATTGCTATTTTCTGAAGGGAAAATGGAGGGGGAGTGTAGCTGTAAGAAGAGAAAAAATGGGAGGAGTGGAGGGAGGAAAAGCTGTGATTTAATGAGGGAAGATCGATTTCCATAAATAGAAAATTGTTTTAAATAATGAAAGTAGTAGTAGTAGTAAATAATAATGGCAAAAGAAATTGACAGTGCAGAAAATTAAGGTTGGCATTTGAGTAAAATAAAATATTCTGTTTTAGGTCTCTTGCTTCTGAAAGGAACACTAGACAATTATGTTCTACTGAATATATGTGTGCTTTCTTAAAGCAATGAAATAGTCTAAAGAAATATCAATAGTCAAATACACATTACTATTTATTTTCTATTTTTTATTCAACTGCTGCCTATTATATTGAGGAACATAAAAATGTGAAAATTCTACATTATAAAATCAGAGATCATATTTTTTCTACTGGACCTACTATTAGGTTATTAAATCCATATTCTCTCTAGGGTAGGAGAGTTTAAATAGATAATTTGATTACACTTGCCCATGTCTTTTTTTAATCAAATGCCCCCAGCAGGAAAAATACATCCGAATACAATGTGTTCTACAAATTACATTCATCATTGTTAGATGTGTTTAAATTGACTTTGTATTTTCGAGATTTGTTGGCCACTATGTAACCTTAGGCAAACTGTCCATTCTAAAATTTACACACTTTATTTTTCTTTTAATAGAAAAAGAAAAGCGTATTTGTCAATGTGTTTGAACAACTGTTTTTCTGTAGGCAGAAGTGGTGTGGAGATGGGATTGACGGGTCCTGGCCTTCAGTTGCTTTTCCCTCCTAGAACCTTCTAGTATAGGTTGCTAGAAGCTGTGCCTAGTTAGAGGATCAGAGGATCACCTGTTGACCATTAACTGCAGTGTATTTAAGTCTACATGGTGTTAATAAAGATGGGCTTTCTTAACCAGCGTTTTGGAGCTGCATGTGTTAGTCTGTTTCTGCATCTTTGTCTTCAACCTCCAGCCCCTTGCCCGAAGCTCGGTAACTGGGTGCCGGTGCACAGAACGCAGACACCGGAGCGCGGGGAGCAGCAACTGGAGGTTCCCACCGAGATATCGGGGAAATGGAACGCTGAGAGATCGCCCTTGGAAGCCCCTCCAAGAGAGGTAAGCAGACAGCGTCGATCTTGGCCAACGGAGACATATTGAGGAGAAAATATGGGAGGTATCTTTTCTTGGTTCAGAAAAGAGTCGGACAATAGGGAGGAGTTTGATGATTTAGAGCTAGTGGAGGAGAGTGAAGAGAATTCATCAGAAGAAGAAGAGGAGATTATACATAAAATAAAATAAAATAAAAAATAAAAAAAAACTCTTTAAAAAGCTGAGAAAACGTCGAGTAAAAAAAGACATCCAACTCCCTCGGCCCGACCAGCTTATAATAATGAAGGTTTGTGATCTTATTTGAGTAGGGGCTCTGACACTGAACAAAACAAGGGAGTTTGTTTTCATCCTGTACACATGGTTGCACCGGTGATGGAGGTGCCAGACACCAACAACCCAAGGCAAATAATTCGCCAACATTTTGCAATAAAATTTAAAGAAATGAAACAATTAAAGGAAGCTGTAGCTATATATGGGGCTTTTCTGAACTAGCATTGGCAGCTGGGTGTGTCAGACTATCTCTGTGTCTGAGTTCTCAACCTCCAACCCCTTGCCCGAAGCTGGGGAATTGGGTGCCAGTGCACAGAGCGCAGAAGAGTACTCATTTCTGGGTACTAAAGTCTCTGTGATGATACAGCATAGCAATGTGCACAGTTTCCCAGGATTGTTTTATTGTTAGCCTGCCTTGTCTTTCAGTTTTCATCTTATTATTTGTTACCTGTGATTTGGTGATAAGATAATCACTCTCAGTAGTATGTTTTATGGAATATTGGCCACTCATTGTGGGTATTCAGCACATGGTATGTTATCAGTAATATATTGCTGTGAAATAATGCTCTTGTACACTGAAAATATTTGTCACTCGTATGGCTTAATAAAATGCTTATTGACCAGGAGCCAGGCAGTAAGTATACATGGGGCAACAAGACTAAAAGAATTATGGGAAAAGGAAAGGCAAAGGCACAGTCACTGGCCAGATACAAAGGAAGCAAGATGAGAATGCCTCACTGACAACGGCTACCAAGCAACATAGATAAACACAGATAAGAATTATTGGTTAATTTTAAATTGTAAGAGCTAGTTAAAAATCAGCCTGAGCTAATAGTTTAAAGAGTTTATAATTAACATAAGCTTCTGTATGTTTCTTTGAGACTGAATGGCTGCAGAACCAGGCATGACAATAAACTTTCATCTATAATAGTTAATTTAATAGCATATAGATATTAATTATAACTTCATATATCACAAATTATTAACAATAGGGTGTTATAAAATATAAATTATTTTTGAAACTTTTTACCTATTCTTTTCTGCACAGAAAAAATTACAGTAGGTACTTTCTTATTATAATAAGCCTACTATGATATTTCAAGGTATATTTGCATAGCTTACAAAATTTACTATCTTTGGGAATAAAAATAAAAGGATATAGCCACCCCCTGTTTAGAAATCAGATTTTGCGAAAATTTTTCTCTTTCTCCTTACCACCTCTGTTCTTTTATTCCTATGAGACATTTTGAATAAATTTTACTTCTTCCTTAGAAATAAATGACATTTGAAATAATAAAACACAATTATTAAGGCACATAATTATTTCACGGTAAGTGCTAAGAGGAAACTGTATTAGACATAATTAACCTTGTAGTATCTGTCTCAGTTCTCACCACAGAAATTTTCTGGCTTGAAACCATAGGAAACTGCTATATAGCTTTGGAAATAATAACAACTATTTTCAGCATTTTAAAGAAAGACGTCAGTCAATTCCACATGTCACATTGGTTCTCAGGCACAGAATTCTTTAGTAACTCATACATGATTTGTGCACCTACTTTACATCTTGAAAATTCTCTTTAATTTTAAAGTTTCACACAAAGCAATGTAACATCAATATTTAGAACCCTGAAGACTTGTGATGGCCATAACCCAATCTTATGTCAAGAAGATATGACATTGATGAAGACCAATTAAGATCAATGTCAACAGACAACTTTACAACAAATGACATGGAAATACTTGGCAGGAAAAGAAGCAGTGCACATTTTCTTTACTGCAGAGATATGAAATTCGTTGCAAACAGTTTTGATATAAATCCAAGAATGGGTTATTTAGATCCATTTCAAGAATATTTTCAATGAGTAATACATGATAGATAAAAAAAGTAATTGGTGCTTTATGAGCAATTAACTAGTTTTCTACATGTTCAATAAATGTAAATTCTTAAAAATCCCTTGGGTTAAACTCATTTCAACCATTTGTTCAGAATCCACAATAATGGGAAATTAATGGTGACACTGCAGTAGAGATGAAGGAAAGATTAATGTGAGTTATAAAAGAAAAAAAGTGCAAACCTGTGTGAAAATAAAACCAGACAAATTAATTCTATTTTAGTAATCAATTTTAGTAAAAATCTGTTTCCACACTCCTATTTAATATCAGTACCCTCACTGATTTTATAACCTGCTTCTGAGATTTGAAGAATTGAGGCATTAAAAAGAAATTAAATATATGAAATGCATTTAGAAATGAGGAGTACAAAGGATAAAGAAATTAAATCATTTAAGGCAAATACCACTTATAGTATTAGGCAAAATTGCCTCGCTATACTCCCTATGTCGACGTTTTGCCTTTTCTATTAGAAAGTATCACATTTTCATAATTATTTTAAAATTTCCTTTAACATTAAAATTGTTTTTATTAGATGAATTTTTGTCTAAATGCTCTTTTCCTAATTGTTCTTTTTACATGTACAACACAAATTTAATTTTGCTGTTATATTCAGAATTATTTTTTCTACATCTAAAAACAATTTTGTTCTTATTTAAATGGAATAGATAGCTAGGTTATTATGTGACTTTAATACTTAATGTAAAACATTAATGGAAATTTTATCTGTGCTTTTGTTACGTTTTTAATTTTTCCAGAAATAAATAAGAAATGTTTTAATAAATTGTACTGTTTTGAATTTTACTGCTATATTAGTATACTTATCCAAAATTCATTTTCTAAAATATAAATATAATATTAAAACATATGTTTCAAAAAAATCATCTGTGGGTATAGGCTATATTAGCAAGTAGTTCTTAAGTTAGCATGAGGTACACAGAATATGAGTAAACAGATCAGAATTATTATCATTGTTAGATTTGTACAGAATTTTGTGTGTGTGTAAAGATAGAACAATGCATTACTTTTTTAAAAAATTTGAATATTGCGTTTATTTTTCCCTTTCTTCTTTTTTTATTACTTTATAAATAATGCCATTCAAGATTTCCACTTCCTCCCCTCCTCCTACTACCCCACTCACCCTCCCTCCTCACCTTCCAGTCCTAAGAGAGGATAGTGTACCCAGCCCTGTGGGAAGTCCAAGGCCCTCCCCCATCCAACTAGGCCTAGGAATGTGTGCATCCAAACAGACTAGGATCCCAAAAAGCCAGTACATGCAGTAGAGACAAATTCCAGTACCATTATCATTGGCTTCTCAGTCAGCCCCATTGTCAGCCACATTTAGAGAGTCTGGTTTGATCACATGCTCCCTCAGTCCCAGTCCAGCTGGCGTTGGTGAGCTCCCATTAGATCAGGCACACTGTGTCATTGGGTGGTACAACCCCTCGCTCCCCCGACTTCCTTGTTCATCTTCGCCCTCCTTCTGCTCTTTAACTGGACCTTGGGAGCTCAGTCCAGTGCTCCAATGTGGATCTCTGTCTCTGTTTCCTTCTGTTGCTGGTCGAAGGTTCTATGGTGATATTCAAGATAGTCATCAATCTGACTATAAGACAAGACCAGTTCAGGCACCCTTTCTTCCACTGCCCAGGGTCCTAGCTGGGGACATTCCCGTGGACACCTGGGAATCTGTCTAGAGCCAAGTCTCTTGCCAACCCTAAAATGGATCACTTAATTAAGGTATCTTCTTCCCTGCTCCCATATCTGCCCTTCTTCCATCTCAACCATCCCACTCCCCCAAGGTCTCCACAATCCTCCCCTTCTCCCTTCTCTCTCCACCTCTCCATTTCCCCCCACCCTATCCTCACACTCCCAACTTTTGCCTTGCGATCTTGTCTGCTTCCAATTTCAAGGAGGATCTATAAATATATATGTTTTTCTTTGGGTTCACCTTAATATTTAGCTTCTCTAGGATCACGAACTATAGGTTCAGTGCCTTTATTTATGGCTAGAATCCACTAATAAGTGAGTACATACCATATTCGTATTATTGGGTCTGGGTTATCTCACTCAGGATAGTGTTTTCTATTTCCATCCATTTGCATGCAAAATTCAAGATGTCATTGCTTTTTACCACTGCGTAGTACACTAATATGTAGATGTGTCACACTTTCTTTATCCCTTTTTCCAATGAGGAGCATCTAGGTTTTTTCCAGGTTCTGGCTATTACAAATAATGCTGCTGTGAACATAGTTGAACAAATGCTTTTGTAATATGATTGGGCATCACAGAAAGTGGGAAGTAGCCTGCAATACATGGGAACAGGAGACCACTTCCTACATATAACTTCAGTAGCAGAGACAATAAGAGCAACAATGAATAAATGGGACCTCCTGAAACTGAGAAGCTTCTGTAATGCAAAGGACACTGTCATTAAGACAAAAAGGCAATCTACTGAATGGGAGAAGATCTTCACCAACCCCACATCAGACAAAGGTCTGATCTCCAATATATATATATATTGATATTGATATTGATATATCAAGAAAATTCTAAATAACCCAATTAAAAAATGAGATACTGAAATGAACAAAGAATTCTCAACAAAAGAAATTCAAATGGTTAAAAGATACTTAAGGTCACGTTCAAGTTCTTTAGCAATCAGGGAAATGCAAATCAAAACAACTTTGAGATACCATCTTACACCTGTCAGAATGGCTAAAATAAAAAACACCGATGATAACCTATGCTGGAGAGGATGTGGAGTAAGGGGAACACCTACCCATTACTGGTGGCAATGCACACTTGTGCAACCACTTTGGAAATTAGTGTGGCAGTTTCTCAGAAAATGGAAGTCAACCTATCTCATTATCCTATAAATATTTTTTTTTAAAAATTAGTAATAGCAAATGTAAAATTGGTATACAATTTTGACACAAAAATTCTATAATGCAATGGTTCATGCAGATATTTGCTATGTTCACCAAATGTACCTAGTAGAATGTATAATAATCATGGCAACATTGTTTTCTTTTCTGTATTCAGTATAAATCCTGTTTAGATACATGTGCAGTGAAGCAGTACATTTTTGTCTGCAGCCCACATTCTAAATAGTAAATTCTAATTTATATCATAAAAGAAAAACACATATACCACATTGCTTACAATGATATATTGTTTATAACTGAACTGTATGTCTTAGTTTTAGTCAAATCTTAAATCATTACTTTGATTCAGCCTTGTTTCCTAATTTTTACATTTAATTAGATAATTACATAACTGAACATGAAATTAGTTGCTTAATTTTCATATGAATTAAAAATAATTTAGGCTTAAAACCATATAACTATATGTTGAATATTAGAGTGTTTGTCTTGTGTCAATTTCATAAGTTTTATAGTTCAATAATTCCTGTTTACCATGACCATTCAATTGAATCTTATTGAAGTATACTTATTTTGAATATATGAATAAATTTTCTATAGGTTTTCTGTTAAAACTATAATTAATATTATATATCTTCTTTAAAATTATAACTTTTGTCATCCAAATCAGAATAGAAATATAATCTATAACAGCATGACTTATGACAAAAACATAATTAAAGATGATATAGTTTGGTCATTATGATATTACTAAAACTAGAGATAGGGAGATAGATGAAATAATGTGCCGAGAAAAGGATATTCATCCTCTATGTAATCTATGATATTTCTGTTTCTCTTGAGACTCCAGTAGCCATATTATATGTAAATTGCTTGAAAATGATCCTTTTGTGTTGTTTTATCATTGTGCTTGTTTTTGCTCCATACTCTCTTCATGTATATGTGTGTGTGTTTAAAAAATAGGACCTTGGTCTTCCTGTAGGGCAGAGAATTTGGACTGCACTTCAGTATCGAGAGGGAGGGGGAATGGACTGGGGGGAGGAGAAAAGGAGTGGGGATGGGGGAGGGGAGTGGAGGGAGGGGGCAATGTGTGGGAGGAGGGGAGGGAAATGGGAAACGGGGAGCAGTTGGAAATTTTAATTAAAAAAGAATAAAAAAAAAGAAAGTAAAAAAAAAAAGAAAGTTAAAAAAAATATTGTTAATAAAATTGCCAACCATACTTATGAATTCAAAGTTCTTCTCTTTAATCCTCAAGACCCAAAGATGCTGTATTTTTTTTTAGTCCTTTTCTATTCCCATTAAAAGACACCATGACTACATAACTCTCAGAAAGACACGCCCTTAATAGGGGAATTGTTAACAGTTTCAGAAGATCAGCCAATTGTCATTATGATGGGGAATATGGTGGCAGGCATAGTAGCTTGGTGCAGAAGAAATTATTGAGAGCTACATCCTGATCTACAAGCAGAAAAAGAAAGAATGAGAGAGGGAGAGGGAGACAGAGAGAGAGACAGAGAAACAAAGAGAGAGAGAGAAAGAGAGAGAGAGAAATAGAGAAAGAAGGCCTGACATGAACTTCCAAAACATCAAATCTCACTCCAGTGTGTGGTAGAAGGCTGCTTTTTTTGTTTCCTGGCCACCCAGCAGCTCAATAGGAAATAACCACACAGAAACTGTATTAATTAAATTACCACACAGCCCACTATCTCTAGATTCTTATTGGCTAACTCTTACATATTAATTTAACCCATTTCTATTCTTTTATATTTTACCATGACGCTCCTTGCCTACCAACAAGGTTCTGGAAGGCAACTTGCATCTGACAACTCTATGGTTCTCTCTAAACTCTGCTTTCCTTCTCCCAGCATTCATTTTAGTTTTTCCTACCTGCATCTGTCTTGCCCCCCTGTGCTATAGGCTCAAAGCAGTTTCTTCACAGCATACAGAGGGGAATCCCACCCACAACAACTCCCTTTTTCTGTTTAAATAGAAACGAAGGTTTTTAACTTTAACATAGTAAAATTACATATAACAAAATATGTATCAAGTAAGAATTTTAGTTATAATATTTATATCTACTTTCTCTTTTATTATAACTAAAGAAAACTATAATTATAACTCTATCAAATACTCAGGAAGGATATTACCTAACTAAACAAGAAGTGCATTATAACCAACTTCCAAAACTCTAGAAATGACAAAGACATCTTGCTGCTTGGACAATCACCCAAAGTTCTTCTGTATTGTTGGAGCACCCTTCTTCAGCATACAGGGCCATAGTATCCAGCAGACTTTTACATGAAGCAGGAAATTTCAAAAACTGTTTCACCTCTATTGGTAGTTTATCAGTCACTTTCTCCTGTGTCCTGAAGAATGCATAGCAGACTCTTTCATGAAGCAGGAACCCTGAAGGATGGTCTCACCTTTAGGCAATTTCAGCAATCATTTCTCTGTGGGTCCTCCATGTTCAGTTCATCAAGCAGTTCAGGCAAGAGTAGTTTTTTACACAAATGTCTAAACAACTCCATAAGGAGCCTCTTCAATGCCCATTCCCCTCATGAAGTAATTAGTGCTGCCAGGAGCAGATGTGTCTCATATCATGAAAAGTCCAAAGTCTTTAAAACATTTTAAATGCCATATTCTGTAGTTTTTAAAAGATTTGAAGATTATCTATCTAACTGAAATATATCTCTATATATCTAGAAAACCTGACTAATATGACTACAAGCTTGACTACTATAGATGACTATCTATTAACCTGTATTTCTTATGTATATATTATATTTTTAAATGGCCTGGGCAAACACAATACCTTAATCGAGGTCAGAAATACATATACACAGTATAACAAAATTGACCTTAAATTTGTATCAATAAACCAAGAACCATACCAATGCAAAATATCCGTATTTATAACATATCTTCCTTAAATGTAAACAGACATTTATAAACCATCATTTAGGGAATTTGGACATAGTTCTCTTCAAACTGCTTTCTGATTTTTGTTGAGTAAAATAATTTTGGGGGGTGTTCATGGTGACCTTTCAGGGAATCTTGGTCCATCAAATGACACTGTTCTGAAATTAATCCACAGGTTTTTAGCCTCTGTGAAAACAAAAGGTAAATCTCTTTTTCAAAACAACATATCCTAAGAGTCAAATTCTGAAGTCAAGAAACCTTTAAAATATATATACTGGTTACTTAGCTCCTTCACAGTCAAAAAATTCAAAGAAAACACAATAATACACACAATATATAATCCAGATTTTCTATGTATTTTCTATCTTTGCTTGGCTTATTTTTCTTATTATTTTTACTCCTTTAGTCTATGACTGTCTGTATTCTTTTATATATTACATTTACTGTCTCCTTTTATTTTTCATTTCTCTCCTAAACCAACATACATTTTTAACACACTGTGTCTCATTTAGATGTCTTTTATATGTGAATCTGTCCTTATTACATATCTGTAATCATTTTCTCATTAGGACAGCTTCTTAAAATCCTCAGTGCTTCTAAGACTGCTTTACCTTTTGGCTCTGCCCTGTCCAACATGGTGGAGTGGAGGTCTGTTTAGCATGAGCCATATTCACAGCCCCATTTTCAGGCACACAGCACATCCATGTTGCCATTTAGCAAGTTAAAACACTCTGCTCACAAACCCCATTTATATGCTCCAGAGTAGGATCTCGAGATAGAATAAGAGTTTGTGCTAGCAACATGGCCCAGGAAGCTGCCATTTCAAAACTGCATGGCTTTTTTTCTTCTAATGCTGAATCAGGATGACCTCTCTTAAAGGAGCTTGCAGCATGTCACCAGCTGAAAAACATGGGACTAAACTTTGCCTTTTTTGTGTGTCTAGAATTCCTTTCCTAGCTTTCTTAGGTTTTACATGGAGGTAGTCAGCCCCATGTTGGCACACTAATTTATAGTAGGAGGCTGCTTGTTTGTTTCTTGGCCACCCAGCAGCTCAGAACCAAAATAACCACACAAAAACTGTATCACCCAAATAGATTATATGGCAAAAATCTGGTCACAAAGGAAACTTCAGAATAAAAGGTGATGTATGCTGTGAATGTTTTACTGCCATTGGTTAATAAAGAAGCTGATTTCTGCCAATGGATTAACAGAATAAGGGCAGGCTAAAAGAGATATAGGGAAAGAGTAGGCAGAGTCAAGAAGAAGCCATGTAGTTGCCAACAGAGACAGATGCACCAGAAACTTGCCAGTAAATCAACACAGCATGGTAATCCACAGATTAATAGAATTTGGTTAATTTAAAATATAAGAGATAGCCAGAAATACACTTTAACTACTGGCCAAATATTACTGCAACTAACACAGATTTCTTTGTGATTATTGCAGGACTGGATGGGACAGAAACCTCTGCCAACAGATTGGTGTACCAATGTGGTCTGACTATATCCACATATATCCTGAGATAGTTTCAGAAAAAAAAATTCTAGACACAAATAACAGAGTTAAGCATGGCTTTTTGGTAGTAGCATTTTCTTGGGTGTGCTTTATTTGCTAGAAGCAAGCAGAGGCATTACTCTTTTAAGAGAAGGCTTCCTGAATCAGCTTTAGCAGCAAAACCTGTGTGGACCCTTTAAGAAGGCTCCCTGGTTTATGCCAGTTGCATGAACAACTCTGATTCATTTGGGAATTCTCACTATGGGGCATTTAAATGGAGTTTGTGAGCATAGTCCTACAACTTGCATAATGGCAACACGGACCTGCTTCAAACTGACCCTGGATCTGGGGCAGAGAGAATGTCTCTCAGAGGCAGTGAAAATGCCTCCTCTAGCTTTTCCTGCCTAGTTCTGTTTTGTCCTTGCCACAGGCTCAAAGCAGTTCTTTATTCATTAGTCAATAAAAACAACAGATAAACAGAAGGACCTCCCATTTGTTTTTGTACGCAACAAATAATTATTATTAAGAAATAAGAGTAAGGAAAGGAAACTAATCTCTGTATACCAGTCTGAAAATTAGTCAGGTACCCCAAATCCAAAGGCCTAGATGGCAGTGTAAAAACACAATCACTATCATCATTCTGAAATCCAAAGTGGCTATACTATTTGCACTCTCAACAGCAATGGAGGAGTGTTCACTTTAACCTGCATCATCTCCAGCATAAGTTGTCATAAGCAGTATGACAATTTCTCAGAAAATTAGAAAACAACCTTCTTCAAGACCCAGTAATACCACTTTTGGGTACATACCCAAAGGGTAGTCAATCATGCCACAATAACATGTGCTCAATATGTTCATAGCAGAATTGTTTTTTATAGCCAGAATGTGGAAACAACCTAAATGCCCCTTAACCAGAGAATGGATAAGGAAAATGTAGTACATTTACACAATAGAGTATTAAACAGCAGAAAAAAAATGACATCATGAAATTTGCAGGCAAATGGATGGATATAGAAAAGAGCATAATGAGTGAGGTAACCCAGATCCAAAAAGAAAATATTATATGTACTCACTCATAAGTGGCTTTTAGAAGTAAAGCAAAGAAAACCAGCCTATAATTCACAATTCTACAATGGTAGTGGTCCTTTAACAGGAAATAAATACCTCAAAGAAATCCAAGATAAAAACACAAACAATGGTAGAAAATGAATAAATCACTTAATGAAAATCAAAAATTACAATAAAGAGTTGAAGGAAAGAATAAAATTGTTCAGTGTATAAAAATGGAAATAGAAGTAATAAAGAAAACAAAATCTGAGAGAATTCCATAATTCAAAAATGCAGTAATGCGAACTGAAAATACAGACACAAAGTGCAATAAACAGAAAATTTACAACATCATGCAAGTTTCTCCAACAAAAAGGATGGAAGAGAGAATCTTAAATATTGATAATACAATAGAAGAAATGGAAGCATCAGTTAAAAGAAAATGTTAAACCTAAAAAACTACTGAAACAAGTATCTCAGATATCTGATACACTAAGAAAAGAATAAACTGAAAATAATAGAAATAAAGAAAGGATAAGAATCCTAGAAAATATTTTCAAAAAAAATCATATAAAAGATGTTTGTAA
This sequence comes from Chionomys nivalis, assembly GCF_950005125.1. Taxonomy (NCBI): domain Eukaryota; kingdom Metazoa; phylum Chordata; class Mammalia; order Rodentia; family Cricetidae; genus Chionomys; species Chionomys nivalis. Next base: position 28,281,695 of record NC_080088.1, on the reverse strand, counting down.
CCTAAAGAAAGAGAAACAATGATGTGAAATTCCTCTCAGTATGCTATGAATATGTTTTATTGCCATTGATTAATAATGAAGCTGCTTTTGATCTATGTCAGGGAAGAACATAAGTAGGAAGGAAAACTAAACTGATTGCAGGAAGAAAAAAAGGCAGTGTTAGGCAGACAGCATGTAGCTACTAAAGGAGAAAGATGCCATGTAGCCGCCCAGAAAGCAAGAGGTGATAAACTATGAGCCTCATGAAAAAATATAAAATAATAGAAGTGGGTTAATTTAACATGTAAGAGTTAAGTAATAAGAAGCCTGAGCTAATAGGCCAGACAGTGTTGTAATTAGTATAATTTCTGTGTTATTATTCTGGTATGGGCAGCAGGGAAGGAAAGTACAGTTTCCATTTACATAATGGGGCATAAACGTTTGGCAAGAATTTTCACATAAAGCCTGGGAAAGCTTATAAAAACATTCTAGACAGACAAGAACAGAGTTAAGTGCAGCTTCTTGGTAACTCCCCTTTTTTCCAGTAGACTCTGCTTGCTAGAGGCAAACAGAAGCATGGCCCTTTTAGAGAGGCTTAGCATTAGCAGCAAAAGCCTTGCAGCTCTTTTAAGAGGGTCTACCACCAAACACTTAGATGGTGTTCATGATAGGCTTCTTCTTGGTGATGTCATGTACCTAGAAGCTCCACAGAGCTGTGGCCAGTATACTGCTCTAAGCTAGACTTCCAAAAGCGAAGGAATGGGGTGCGAGAGTTGCCAAAGTCAAAGCTTTAATCCTAGCAATATCACTTTGCTGACTTGTATTGCAATATCAACAATACCAGATATTTGACATTAATAGCAATTTTTTCTGAACTTTGGGAGCTCAGCACAATGCTCAAATGTGGGTCTCTGTTTATCTCTCCATCCCTCCTAGGACAAAGGTTCTATGGTGATATTCGAGGTAGTCATCAATCTGGCTGCAGGACAAGGCCAGTTCAGGCACCCTCTCCTCCACTTCCCAGGGTACTAGCTAGGGACATCCCCGTGGACACCTGGGAACTGCTCTAGAGCCAAGCCTCTTGCCAACCCCAAAATGGCTCCCTTAATTAAGATATGTTTTCCCTTGTTCCCATATCTGTCCCTTCTCCATCGCAATAAACACACTCCCCCTAGTTCTCACCAATCCTCCCCTTCTTCCTTCTTTCTCACCCTTTCCTTTTCCCCCACCCCCATGCTTCCAACTTTTGCCTGGCGATCTTGTCTACTTTTGATTTCCAGGAGGATCTATATATGTTTTTCTTTGGGTTCACCTTATTACTTAGCTTCTCTAGGATCACGAACTATAGGCTCACTGTCCTTTGTTTATGGCTATAATTTACTAATGAGTAAGTACATACCATATTCATATTTTTGGGTCTGGATTTTCTCACTCAGGATAGTGTTTTCTATTTCCATCCATTTGCATGCAAAATTCAAGATGTCTAGTTGAAGTGCAGAAGGAGGGAGAAGATGCGCAAGAAGTCAGGACCTGAGCAGTGTGCCTGATCTAATGGGAGCTCACCAAAGCCAGCTGGACTGGGACTGAATGAGCATGGGATCAAAGTGGACCCTCTGAATGTGACTGACAATTGGGGCAGACTGAGAAGCCAATGATAATGGCACTGGGATTTGTGTCTACTGCATATACTGGCTTTTTGAGATCCTAGTCTATTTGGATATGCACACCTTTCTAATCCTGGATGGAAGGGCGAACCTTATACTTCTCACAGGGCTGGGTACACTGCCCTCTTAGGACTGGAGGGTGAGGGTGAGTGGGGGAGCGGGAGAGAAGTGGGAGGAGGGGAGGAAGTGGAAATTTTGAATAGTATTATTTATAAAGCAATAATAAATAAACAAAAGAATAAATAGCAATTTCAAATAATGGATAAGATACTTTCTATTTTTTTAAAAAAAATATTTAATTGATGAAACAATGTTAGAAAGTTTCTTTTTTCCAGAACTGTGAGAAAAGGTGAATGCGAAACTGCTAAAGTGAAAAGCTAAATATATTTGTTTTTTCCACCTAGAGAATGGTTTTGTATCACACTACGTTAAATAAGGCATGGAATCTATGTGAGAAGGAGATGCAGAATTAAGTTCTTCAAACTTTGCAACAGTGTGGGTCGAATAGAAAATAGTTCACTATGAAACTTTAACCTTGAAACTTTCATTGTCACAATGAAAACAAAAGTGAAAGAAGTTTGCTGATGATGTAGGTCTATTGCTAAAGTGCTTGCATGGCATGAAGAAAGTTCTGGATTCAGCAATGAACTGCATGAACTTCAAAAGTAGCACATACCTCTAATCACAGGACTGCAGTCTTTCTAGGCTTTTTCTCCATAGTAATTTGAGAGCCAGTCCAGATAGCTGAAATTGTGTCTTATATTATTTTTTATATCTAAATTAAAAATAAATGAATAAATTAATGAAAACCCAGGCACTTTGGTAAAGGTTAACAATTTAACTGTCATACAGCTAAGAGAGGGAACATCAGTTTTCTCTACAGGAGTGACAGTGTATATGTCAACCATTCCAGGGCAGGCCTCATGTTCAAGAGGAGTCCACAGGATTTTTCGATTCTTGTTTTGTTTACTTTTAGGTAATTTTTGCTGTAGCTATTGTTGTTTTATGATTGTGGGGAGTTGGGAGAATACGCTTTATTGGTTTGGGAGGTTTATTGTTTAATGGGTTTTTGCTTTTCTGGGAAAGAAATTAAAGTTGGGTGGGGAAGGAGAGTAAGAGGATCTGGAAGCACATTGGGAAGAGGAAGAATATGATCAAAGACATATTAAATTTAACATCATTTTAAATAATGAGAAAAAAAGAGAGAGAAAGTTTATCTCTGACATTTAAACAAAATTTGTCTTGTCAATGGACAGAAACTTGGGAGGAAAGTTATAATTTTGTAATACTGTGACAAATAACTGAATTATCTGGAGGTTCGTAGTTTTTGGAAAGTTCATGAAGGGGATTAAGATGATCTTAAACTGATTACAGAAGCGACTGACTCATAGTGTCCAAACTGACTACAAATAACAAAAATGCTTTATTAGAGAAAATGTATTTGAAAGTGCATTAACAATTAGTAGCTTAACAAAATAAGTGTTTCAGAAACAAATAACATACAAGGGAACAAAATTTGAAAGAGTATTACTTCATTTCATTATAAAAATGGCTGGGTGAAATTTCCAGAAATATATTGTGCATGGAAATGAATTAATAATGATCATATATTTAAACAAAACATTATTCTTTTAAATAATTTAAATAAAATATTCCAAAGGAAACTGAAGATTTCTCTGAGATACTTTCATAAAAATATTACTTACTTCAGGGCATGACATAGTTATTAAAGTTTTGTTCTCACAGAAACTATGTTTGTGAATAAAATTTCAATCACATTTTTCTTATTAACACTCTATTATAGATGAAAGAAGACTCATGGTTCCCAATTTACATTGAAGATTTGAGAAGCAGAGACTTTTTCTTTACTCATGTAGTGATGGATAGAGAACACATACTCATTCCTATAAATAAATTTTCATCCACGTTCTTATAACCCTAGAGAAACTCATTGCAACACACACATGCAGACACATACAAACACACACACACACAAGAAATAAAAAGAAATGAGTGACTAATAGGGAAGATGAATGAGATTAATTGGAAAGGCAAAAGAATAACAGAGATGGATGTACTGATAATAAGTCTATGAAGGAAAATGCCGTAATGCAAACCATTATTACATATAATTCATATATGTTAGCAAAACCATTAGAATTAAAATGCTTATAAAAATATGTGAGAGGGTAAAATGAGAGAACAAAGTTAGCTGAGAAAATGAGCACAGAAGAATCCCCAAAATCAGAGTATTGAAAATGTCACAGTCCACATTGTATTCTTATTTGAAACTTGAAGTAATCTCATTAAACTAAAGAATGAGAAAGAGCTGCCCATTATTTGCATTCCTTTTAAATATAGTTCTCTGAGCAACAGCTGAAGCAATAAGGCAAAAGAAGAATATTTAAGGGGTAAAAAAAATAGGAAAATAGTCAAATTATCCGAATTTGAGCATGATATGTTCTTTAAAAGAGATAACAAAATTACCACCAGAAAACTCTAGAAGCAATCAGCAATTTAAGCCAAATAGAATAGTAAAAATCTCTACTTACAAAAACCAGTAGACTTGAAAAACTCCCAAAAAAGAAAGAAGAGACACAGATAGAAAAGAAAATGTATTTTTATTTACAATAGAATCAAAGGAAATAAAATATAAAATTTCTTGGAGTACACATAAGAAAGTGAATGATGTAGTAAAACTTTCAAATCATTGGAGAAAGATATACAAAAAGACATTAGAAAATGGAAACACATCCTATATTCATGTATTGGTAGAATTAACATCATAAACTTTACTCACCTACCAAAGTCATTTTCAGTGAAATCCCAAACAAACTACTTAAATTTTTTTTCAGAAAAGTAACAGAAAAATAATTCTAAAATTTGTATGGAATCAGTTAAGACTCTAGATAGTTAAAGCAGTCTTGAGCAAAAGGAACAGCAGAAAGATTTCTACTAGATTTCAGAAAATATGATGAAACTCTAGTAATGAAAATAGTATGCTTCTTACACATGAACAGACATATACAAAAATGGAATAAATAGATGGCATGAGTACTTTACTACAATCACCTAATATTCAGAAAAGAAGAGAAAAAGCATACACTGAAGAAAAGCCACTTTCATCCTCAATTGGTGCTTAGAAACTGCTTTTTCTCATGTAGAAGAATGGTGATGAATATCTATCACAGCACACAAAAATTAGATCCAAGTGGATCAAAACCTCGGTTTGAAACCTGAAACACTAAAATAGACAATAAACATGGAGGGTATACTGTAATTATGGGTATGAAAAAGGTCTTTCTAAAGAAATCATTTATTCAAATAATTAACATCAAATTTTGACAGGGAGGACATCATAAAATTACGAATCATCTGTGTAACTAAAGGAACAATCACACAGTGAAAAAGAAAACCAAAGAATAGGTGACAGTCTTTTTCAACTATAAATATAAGAGAGGATTGATATCTAGAATACATAAAGAATACCTGCCACACCATAAAATAGACTCCTTTGAAAACAGAAAAGGATTTTTCTTAGTTAAGGTAATAGAGAAACATAATGAGCAAAAACAAGTTGGGGAAGAAATTGACTATTTGACTTGCATATCCTGAATTCTGGTCCACTGAGGAAAGCCAAGGCCAACACTCAAACTGGAGTTAGGAGTTAATGCAGAAGCCACAGAGGAGTGAGGTTTACTGGGCTGGTCCTCCTCATGGCTCAGGTTACTTTTAATAGAACCCAAGACTAGTAGCCAAGGAGTGTTTCCACCATCAAAATTTTGAACCTCTTTCATTTATCACTACTTAAAAAAAAAAAAAAAAAAGGAAAAAAAAAAAAAGAAAATTCCTTACAGGTTTGTCTTCTTACAGCCCTATCTTTTGGAGGCATTTCCACAGTTAAGTTTTCCTCCTCTTAGACAACTATAGTTTGTGTAAAATTTATATGAACCTACCTAGCACAGTTCCATAATGCAGATTCCTTAATAGAAGACATAAAACTGGCTAAGAATTACTTCAAAAATTGTTCATCATCCTTAGCAATGACAAAATGGGATTAAAATATTTCATCTTTAATGAGTATTAAGGCTTTCATCTCACCCCAGTTAGAATGACTAAGATCAACAAAACAACTGACCACAAACATAGACAGGGCTGTGGAGTTGAGGAATCACCATTCACTGTTGTTGGCAATTTAAATTAGTATAAACACCCTGGACATGAACACTGAAAATTCCCAATTTATACACACACACACACACACACACACACACACACATTTACATATATTTGCATATATTTACATATATAAATATATATGACATTCTAATCCACAGAAACTTGCTCAGTAATGTTTATTGACAAACTATTCACAGATCCAAGAAACAAAAACAACTAAATTATCTTTCAACAGAGCAATAAACAATGAAATTATAATACATATATACTAAGGCACACTATTCATGCATTAAAAAATGAAATCATCAAATATGCAGATAAGTGAGTAGAAGTAGAAAAGATTATTTTCAATCAGGTTACCAAGTCCAAGAAAGACAATTGCCAAATATTTTCTCATCTGTTGATTCTACCTCCAAAGTTTCAGATGCAAGTATACAACATGAAGAAAACCTACAAACTAGGAAAATATAAATAGACCATAGGTAGAAGAGAAGCACAAGAGGGAAATAGTAGATTACAAGAGATATAAACTATAAATACAAGCAGTCTATGTCTTGGTACGTAGACAAACTAAATTAAAACTAATTACTCTGGTTTTGCTAAAGTGGCATAATAAAAAACATTTTCTAAATATCTGTACTTATATACTCAGATAAAATTTACATTTTTCTTTAATCAAACATTATTCTGCAATGAAACCTGCCAAATAAAATCTCTCATGACTACATAAAATACGGATTATAGGTGGTGGTTGATGACAGAGCAGCACAGAACTGAAATATAGAGAGAAGAGCTACAAAATACCATAATTATATACAATCATGAACTAAAAATGGCTGTTGTTTCTGTCACTAGCACAGGATTGGCCTTATCAACAATTCATTGACGGGAGAAACATTCATTGTACCCTACTATACTTTTAAACTATTGGCAATTAATGGACTCTAAGAGAAGGGAAATCATTATTTTCTATGTGTATCTACTGAGGAGCAAGCCTGGCTTGAAAAGATACCCCATACCCAGAGTCACCCTGATAGTCCAGGATGAATTCAGTGTCACACACACACACACACACACACACACACAAAAGAAACGTAGAATTAAAAGACAACCTGTAGAATGTGATAAAGTATTTGTGAATTATGCATATATCAAAGAATTAACATAAGTATGTATGTAAACCCAGCACACACAATATATCCAAAGACATTTCTAAAGATAGTATGAGTTGGCCAAAGACAAACTGAAAGAATTCAACAGCACCAGGCATAGAGAATAAAATTATCCTATCCCAATGAGTCATTTCTCTGCACTTGTTAGGTGATTGTTATCAAAATTAGTACATATTAACGGTGTAAAAGGATGTGGAGATCAATGGAACTGTCATTTATGGCACCAAGAATGTGATTTATTATTATATCTATTATGTGAACAGTAAGGACTATCTGAATATCTCCAAAACATAGAAAACATACTACTCTGTGATTCTGAAAGAAATGAAATTAATATAAAAAATAAACATTTTCATTTCATAGTCATTGTGATATTATCCACAGTACTCAAAATATAAAATTATGCTTAAGTGTCTATCCAAGGATTAATTGCTAAAGAAAATGAGACACAACTGATGTAGTGTAGTAGATTTTATTTACCCTTTAGAAGAAGGGAATGTTCATTAACAAAAGAGCCATCTTTGCAGGGAACAAATTTCGCGGTTAAGGAGGTACCTGGGCCTAGGTAAGATTCCTAGCAATAGTGGAGAGGGTACCTGAAATATCTACTCATCTGTTTGGCGACTACCCTAATTGTCATCAGAGAACCTTTATCCAGTAACTGAAGAAAGCAGATGCAGGGATCCACAGTCAAATACTGGGCTGAGTTCAAGGAGTTCTCCTGAAGAAAGGAAAGAGGTATTGTAGAAGCCTCGGGAGTCAAGGTCATGACAGTGGAACCCAGAAAGACAGCTGACCTGAGCTCTCTATTCACTGACTCTGTTCTGACAGTTAGGAAGCCTGCCAGGAACCCACCTAGGCCATCTGCATGTGTGTGATAGTTGAGTCGCTTGGTCTGTCTGTGGGACTCATAGCAGTGAGACCAGGACCTATCCCTGGTGCTTGAGCTGGCTTTGGGAAACCCAATCCCCAAGCTGAGTTGCCTTACCCAACTTTGATGCAGAGGGAAGAGCTTGGATCTGCCTCATCTTGATGTGCCATGTTGTGTTGACTCCCATGGAAGGCCTGCCCGTTTCTGAATGAAGATGGTGGAGGAGTGGATGAGGTGGGTAGAAAAGAAGTGGGGAGAAATGGTAGGAAAAGAGAGAGGGGTAACTGTGATCAGTATATAAAATAAAATAAAAAATAATAAAAATGGTTTTAAAGGATGAGAGAGAGATAGAGAGAGAGAGAGAGAGAGAGAGAGAGAGAAATGGAATAGTGTCATCTTTATTGGCATAAAGAAATGAACCTATAGAAATCATGTTAATGAGAAAAGCAATATAATAAAACAAAATGTAATACAATTTCATTTATATGGAATTAAATATTGAGGTTATTCAAACAAAGACTAAAATGCTGGTTGCTAGATACTGTGGGAAGGGCAACTGGTTCCTGTAATCAAAAAATTGACAAATAATCATATTTATAATATTCTCACACAAGCTAACTTATCACAATGTAATTAACATATATGTTCATCAGCTGGATTCATTCAATTGCAATATATGAACAAAAATGGTGTGTGTGTGTTTGTATAACAACAATTAAGGGGAAAAAGGGCCACAAACTTTAAAGAAAGTAAGAAAGATTATATGAGAGGATTTTCACAATGAAATGATATAATTATTTCATAATCTTAGAAACATAAGAATAAAAATGTTACGAAAAAAATTTAAATTAAAAAATGTGGGAGGAGAAAATCAGACAGCAGACAACAAAGATCTTACTAATAAAGGCATACAATGTAGATTTAAAAATTTAGTCTGCACACAATTCTGGGCAATAGGCCTCCAAAATACTTGCGATGCTTCTGATACCAAATGATTAATTCAATTTAATTTAATTATGAATTTTTAAATGGCAACCAAACATATGAAAATATGCTCTATAGTCAATGTTAGAAGGAATTTTCAATATATAAAATATCATAACATCACATATAAATTGAAATGACAAAAATCAAGAGTAAATGCTGTCAAAGGAAAAGAGACAAAACAAATTTTTATTAATTACTAGTGAGAATATACTTTGGAAGTCAGTTCATCTGTCCATTACAAACCTATGCATAATTTTACCACCTAGTCCCACTCCTTGGTACTCATTCAAATGAATTAGAAGCATATTCACACAAAATTGTATGTCATTGCTTATATCACCTTTATTAATTGCATTAATCATTTGGAAATGAATTCAAAATATATCAAATAGATTTTAAGATATATCCAAATAATGGAAACATATTAGCACTGTAATATAGAAAAGCTTCAATACCATCAAAAATAAAGATGGAAGTAAGTGAAAATTATATAGAACAACTGGATTTCCATAATTTATACCTAATGATATTCCCCAAAATGTCATAATCATGGAGACAGTAGAAACACTCAGCATTTGTAATAGATGGATTAAAAAATATATTAGAAGTTGTTTAAGGCATTTCATGATATATGACCCTGGTAAGGGACATTAAAGTATTATCAGAGCCCACAGACTTTCTATCAGTAGTGAAGTGTAAAGTGAACTGGAGAATTCTGGAGACAGTGCCATTTCAGTGGCAATGAAAGCACAGTACTTGTAGCAGATGTGAGTCTATGATATGTCAAATACAAAGTAAGGGGAGATTATTGGCCTTTTTCTTCAATATTGACTTAAACTGTTGTAAACAATTTTCTGTTTATTAAAGGAAAAAACACAGCCAAATAAGAAAACAACAGCAAAAATTATGAACTACTAACACATTCTGCATCAAGGCTGAGCCTCAAAACAATTATGTTAAATGACTGAATAAAGGTTTAAAAAGAAAAAGAAATGTTATTTATTCCCATGAAATTCTACTGAAATAATCTATCATATATGTGAAAAGAGTTATGGAGAAAGACTACCTATGTCAATATTAAAACATTTTTGTATATTAATATTGGGGTAAGGATACCAATGATGTGTAAACTATCAAAACCCATTTTTTTACTACAACTGACTGAGATTTGTTAATTATACTTAAGTAGAACTCTAAATAAGATAAAGGTATATGACAGAGTATTATATGACAATATAAACTATCAAAACTTTAGTTAAAAGATAACATTAAGTGAATAAAGAAGTAATATATGAAACAAATGAAATTATTATCAAGTCTAGTAGTAATGGGTGGATATAAAGATGAATACACACCACACTTATCTAATTTATACACTGAAATGTGTATAAATTTAAATAAACTGTTACAACCCATTATTTAAAACTAAATCAGCATGTTGAACATTATAGGCATATTTATATTTACAATAGTAAAGTTTAATAACTCATAAGTAAAAATGAGAGGATAATTAAATGGATTGTTTAAACAAATCCAAAACAAGCACAGCTTATTAAATGATCCATAAAATCAACTCATGAGGTTTGGGTAAAAATCTTTCCCTAGGATGAGGGAGAGAATGAGAAACCTGTATGGAAAGAGAAGTATAGCTTGAAGCTTGCACGTAGACACTTGTTATTATTCTGACCTTTTCACTTTTGATGTATGTAGAAGATGGAATAAGCACTGTCTCTTTCAAGATGTAAAGAACATGTTCAAGGGACTACATGAATGCTTCCAGTTTTAGGATGTGTGTCCATGAATTATTTTTAAAATATTTTTATTTCTAATCAGAGATATTTCCTATATTAAATTTCATCTTTATTCCTACTTTTACTTTACAAGAATATTATAAAATTTTCCAAAATACCTGATGTACTTTTTATTTGGATTACATTCCATCAATAGTCCCATATGGAGAGTCTGACATATTTTTTATGATAATTATAGATGTTACATCAGGGACCTTGAAAGCAGAGTCTTTATTGTTGGAACATCTGTCCTTGTGAAACTGAACCGTGTGTGCTGTACCTTCATGTCCATCATGTGTGGATACAGGCAGAAAGCATGTCTGAGATAAATAAGTCTTCACCATATACCAAGCGTCTTGATGCCATGCCAGTCTTGAGGTCCTCACGGAACAAATATTTTCTGCAGATAAATCATCCAGTTTGGTATTCCGTTGTTAGCATCACTAAGTCCATTGTGTCCATTAGATACTGAAAAAAACACAGCAGTTAGAACATTACTATTTTAGTCATTCTAAGACTATCAACTATCACATACAAAACCAAGAGATAATCTAACTTTATAACTACTGTCATTTAAAATGGAAATTTAATTGTTGTTATTAAATAGTTTAGACGGATATGTAATCAGGTGATTAAATACATGGTATAGAGAAAACGTTAAATGAAGTAAGCATATTTGATAAAAATACCAGAAGTGTTCAGAAAAGACGACCATGTGAAGGGAAGCAGTCATAGCACACAGAACACCCTGCTGTACCACTGAAAGTGTGAAAGGAATGGGAGTACAAATGCCTTACTTTCTGCTGAGCACTCTTCTGAATGTAATAGGCAGCAAAGCAAGGAAAACAAATTAAACTCCTAAGAAATTTCAGGGAATAAATGAAACTGTCATTATTTGCAGGTGGTATGATGGTATACAGAGAAAACTCAAGAATCTTCAGATAAATTATAATAGTAATAAGAGAATTTATCAACAATGTTGGATACAAAATCAATACAGAAGCCTATTTATTTTCTACCTACCAGCAAGAAGCACTTAACAAATGAAAATTTGAAAGATAGCATTTACAATATAATGAAAATGTGGATTATCTGGAAGGAAATTTCATAATGTACATAGGAAAGCTCTTTGGGAAAAATCATTAGACTTTATTGAGAAACATTTTTAAAGACCTAATTAAATTGACAAATGCAATGTTTATGGATTTGCAGCTATAATATTATGAAGATAAAATACTACTCAAACTGATTTATATATTTAATGCAATCACAGCCAAAACTCAAAGTTATATTTCAGAAGAGCAGCCAATATCCCTTATTAAAAAAAAAACAATGTGGAGATACTGTCTTCATTCACCATACGAAAGATGAATCACTACAGTATAATAATTAAAACAGAAAGGTTCTTGTACAGAGAAGAACATTACAGACAAAAGTACTCCAAATGTGTATGCATGCATATATAGATAGAACATGAACTGCAAACTGTAAAAATTGACAAACTCGGAGGCATCAATGCAATGTAAATTGAGTATTCTCATGAGGTAATAAGACACTTTACTACAGCCTATTACAATATAATGTCATCAAAAATGTAGATTTAAAGGCTTATGAAATTAATTAAGAATGCACACATATGATATGTATGTATATTATGTTAGAACTACATATATATTTCATTTTCAAGTCTTAAACTCCATTAACAAAAATACACTAGATTCATGATCATAGGGATATACTAGATTAGAAATCCATAATTTTCACTTTATTACACAGTAAATAAAATAATTTAATTTATTTCAAAAAAAAAACTTTCTTTCACAAATATTTAATCATAACTAATTAATAAAAATTAGATGGCTCAGTAGGGAGCAGCACTTAGAGCATAAATCTGACCATTTGAATTTCATCCTACAACTCAAGATAAAGCTGGGAGAGAGACCTGTCTCAATGATGCTGTCCTCTGATTCCTATTTATATGTTGTGTCACACAGGCACCAAATACATCATGCGCTCACAAAATCACCTAAATGATAAAACATTTTTTTTTTCTGTATTTTATTATACTGGGTTATATAAGGCCATTTTCATGCAAGTATATGTTATACTTTGAGCAATCTTATAACTGATTACCCTCCCCTTTACTTTTCTCCCCTTCCGTTAGTTCCCCAATTTTGATTCTACTTTCATGTCATTTACATATATACATATATACATATACATACATGTGTGTGTGTATATATATAAAAAAATGAAAATCTCAGTGGATTTATTAGAAGCATACCTATTTCCTGCTAGACCATTTTTCACAGCTTCTATCTGAATGAGCTAGTTCCAGAGGCCTAGGCTAAAGATGTAATTTTTGTATATTATATATATGAAAGTACATATATCTTTATGTATAGCTATAGATTCTAAACTAATTTCTATAATATTTCATGAAGGAAAAAAAACCTGTCAGTGGTTGCTCAGTTTTGCAAACCAATGCCTATTATCAGGAATAAGGAGTTGTCCAGCACAGAACTTTACAAAGAAGCTGACAATCCAACATTATAGATAGTAAACTGAGGATTCACTTTGGGTGTTTTATGCAATAGTTCTATAGAATATGATTAACAAAGAAAATGTATTATCTTACATTTATGATTTATAGACAGAAAAATATTTTTATAAAAATTAAAAATATTGTACATAGTATGCGTTCATTAAGCTTTCATTTCAAAGTCTGGAGAAATGGTTCAGTGCTTAGGAGTACTTTCCGCTTTACCAAAGTAACAGATTTGGTTCCCATTAGCCACATCTGACAGCTTTCAATGAGAGACAGGAGTGTGTGTGCTCACACACATGCAAACACACATGCGCACACACACAAGCACACACGTGCACACACACATACATACAGGGCAGAGAGAAAGACAAAAAATTAAAATGAAGAATAGTTTGTAAATTTTCATTCATATGTAATTTAAAGCTAAACTGTACCTTTACTATTATCAGTAACATGCACATGCTTCCTCACAGAAATTACAAAAACATATTCAGTTTTTCTATTTATTGGTTGTTTTGTTTCATTTTTTGTTTTGTGAGCCAGAATTTCTCTGTGTAACAGTCTTGGCTGTCCTGGAACTACCTCTTATAGACTAGGCTGTCCTGTAACTCACAGAGATCTACCTGCCTCTGGCTCCAGAGTGTTGGGATTAAAGGTCTGTGCCACCATGGCTCAGCTATGTCATTTCATTACCTTTGTGTAACAAGAATTTTAAGGCTTTCATGAAATTCTGAATATTTGAGTATATTTCTCCCAGGTATCACATATGAACTAGTCCCAAAGCAGAAAACAAGACATGTGTTACAGCAGAAGCCAGGTGGAGTTAAGCTACACCCCCATACAACTGACACAAAAGTCTTTGACTTAAGAATGGGAGCAAAAGTGGGTAAGCCTGGGAGAGCAGTCTATAATTCACTAACAAGGAAATTTCAAATTTCGTCACATACGTCAAAATCGTACTGGGTCAGATTCTAGTCAAAAGCGTCTCCTCTCTTGGTCTAGGCAGTATTCTTCTGCAATCTATTCCTGTAATCAATCGCACAGGTGCATTGAGATCCACAATGTTTTACTGCTCTCAGCTTTTTTCATCTCTCTGAAGTCATGAGTCTTCTTCAATGCTTTTGTCAATCTGAGTCCAAGAAGATAGGTGATTCTTAATCTTGGCTTTCTTTTGGTTTCATTTCCTCTCTAAGACTCTACATTGGAGGTAGCTTTCCTGCCTTCAATTGAAATTTCTATGTTTTGTTTAATATTAGGGTATATAGTATATCCTGGTGAGATGCTTCCTATCAGGTTTGGTGATTGCAATTAGCAAGTGGCATGTCCATTTCTGCTTTGCCATTCATACAGACAAGAACACTCAGCCTTGTTCTACCATCCTTTGGCATTAAACATAATAGTGGAAATTGTTAGGCCTGTCATCTGCCTTGATTGTATACCAGAAGTTCATGGCCAGTTTGTATCAGCATCAATTTTGTTCCAATACTACATATAACTCCCTAATGACAGAATGTGTCTTTCTTTCCTTTTATGTCTAAAAATGCTTGAGTGTAATTGTCAAGGGTATTCACACTGAAGAAAAGAGTCTGGGACAGCTGTTAAGGAGTTCCAAAAGAGATGAAATATACTTTTTACTATGCATAGAAAGAGCTTCACATGGGATCCATGGAATATGTTTTTCTCTGGCCTACTTTTCTAAGGCATTTACTAAACTTTCACTGTTTATAGAATCATCAATTCAATTATAAATGGTTTACAAAGGCAACTACAGATCTTGTCATTTTTGAAATGAGTGCCAAATCTGCTAGTAGACTATGGTGTAAAATATTCATGATTATCCATCTAAAACCACCTTCTCTGCCATTAAATGTATGAACAAAACAAACTCACATAGTAGACACAGGTTTTCTACACAAATATATCTGTATGTGAACACATTTATTTATACATAAAATTTGCTCATATATTTAATAATAAATGGCTGCACAAAACTGTAAAAGTAGCTTTTAAAATACTTCCATTTATTACTTGGAATTTTCCTTCCTATTATTTTATTAGATAGGAATGTCATATTTTAATGTCTTTAAAAATATGTGTTCTTTTAAATATAAAACTAAATGTATTTACAAAATAATTTAAAAATAAAACAATATAATGTTTTGACACTATACATTAAGTATATATAATTTCTAATACTGATGTGGGAAATCTTATATCAATATTATAAATATTCCCAAACTGGAAATAGCTTATGTGCTCATTAAGGGTAACAGAGGATAAAACGATGATAGCTTATTTATACAGTGGTATATCACATAGGGATAAGAATATTGAAAGTTGACAACTGTGAGAAAAAAGTTTGGAAATCACATGAGAATTATTTTGAACAAAATTCTGAGACAACAAAATGTAAGATGTAATTCCATCCAGATAAAGTTTAAAATCACTTTTATGATAGCTTGCAACAAAATATTGACTTTATGCTATTTTGATGTTGGACTGGAGTAGTGGTGGAGAGAACTATGCTGGTTAAGTTATAGAGATACACCCCAGGATGCATCTTGTGCTAGATTTCCAGCTGCTTACGGATGCACATTCATACATGTATATCTTTAACATCAAATATAATTTTATCAAAATGGTTGGCGAACTACAGAAATTCTTATCAGGAGGTCTTAGTAGCAATTCTATTGTTGTGAAGTGACAACATGATCATAGCAACTATTATAAAGGAATGTATTAAATTGGGCTGACTTAAAGCTTCACAGAGTTCATTTCATTCATTATCATCATGCTACTAAGCATGGCAATTTTCAGGCACACATGGTAGTCGAGAAGGAGCTGAGAATTTTATATCTGATCTGCAAGCAGCAGGAAGGCTTGAGCTTCTGATACCTCAAATCCCACTCCCTAAGGATACACTTCCTCCATCAAAACCACACCTACTTCAAAAAGGCCACACATCCATTAGTGTCAATCCATATGGAACTATAGGGGACAATTTTTTTCAAATCAACTCCTTCTGCTACCAGGACCCCATAGGGTCATAACTGCATCACAATGTAGAACTGGATTCAAAAAAGTCCCTGTAGTCTATTACATTCTTAACCCTGTTTGAAAGTCCAAAGAAGTCTCTTCAGAGAGTTATACACTCTCTTACTGTAACCCCCACCAAAAGCAATTAAAAAGCAAATCAAATACTTCTAACAAAATTGTACAGATGTTTTTGGAAATTATTTGTTGTCAACTTGAATATATCTGTAATAAACTAATATCCAGAAATGGACCTCACATTTGTGAAGACAATATGAGACAAGAAGACAACATGCCTTTGATCTGGGTCTTGAGGCTTGAAGATGCAGAATTTCGCTCCAGATCTTGGTTTGAGGAGTTGGGGTGACAGACACCTTTAATCCAGATCTTGAGGCAAAAATAAACACTTTCCATCTTGGCCACATCTTCTGCTGGACACCTATATAACGATAATGGAAAAAGGAACTTTTTTTTTTTTTTTTTTTTTTTTTTACATACATAGGAAGATGGGGAAGAGAGAGATTCAGAGATTCATTACGTAACTTTGGTGAATCTAGACAACCCTGACAATTACCATTTCACAGGGGAGGAAAGGGTGCATCATGAGGGAATAATGGACCAAAGCAAGACCAAAAGTCAGATATGCAAACTACAAACTGAATTTACAAGTCTGATGTCAAAACACTCTTCAGATCTCTATTTTCAGCTTTTTTGACTGCAACACACTTTTCTCTCTTGGGCTGGTTCAACTCCCTGTTAGCAGCACTTCTTGGCAGGTATCCCATGAATATGGCATTTCCAATACCATGGGGTCTCCAAGACATTTCAAGCTACATCTTTCCTGCTTCAGAAAATGACCTCCCTAGGCTTCCATACACAGACAGTTCTGACATTGGTCTGGTCTCAGTGGATTACCTTAGTCACAGAGGAAGAGTCCACACCATCTTTCTTTTATCCTTGATTCTAAAACCAGGAACACATAGCTTAAGTTGCTTGTTGTGGCCTACTCATTGAGTTACATCTTTGCTTTTTATGTTTCAGGGCTTTCTGTTTTTTTATGGTTTCACTCACTGCCTAAACTTGACTGTCATAGAACTCACTCTATAGACCAGGGTGTCCTTAAACTTAGAGATCTACCAGCCTCTGCCTTCTTCGTGCTGGGATTAAATGTGTGCACTGCCACATCCATCCCTAAACTTTTCTATAATTTCTTTTCAATCTTAAAAATTTCTTTTTGCAAATTGAAAGCTTACTAGGTAAGGTCTTGCTATTAAGTCACCCCTTCCTATATTCCACATAGCATCAGGCATTTCTTTAAATAATAGTTTTAGAATTTAGAAAACAAAAGAAAGGATAGTTTGAGAATGCCTCCTTCCCCGCAAATTGAGCATTTTGTATTTTTCCTCCTCAGCTTGATCCTTTTCATAATTAATCTACATAAGAGTGGATGTTAATAACCACAGAACATAGTCAATACTAGGCTGTTTGATACTTCCTTTAGTAGGAAATTAATCAAAACACTTCAATTTAGTCTCAGACCGATTTTTTTGGACAAGATCAATATTATCCACTTTCTTAGCCAAAGTATCACAAGAATGGTCTCTAAGCCACATACAAATATTCTTCTTTTATGAAACCTCGTGAGCCAGTCCCCCACAGGTCAAATCACTCTTAGAACCACTGTCTTCCATGTTCCTACTAATATGTCCCATTAAACCTCACTTAAAGTATTCAACTGCTTTTGTAATCCAAAGCCCCAAGTACATATCCCCCCCACAAAAAAAAAAGGTCTATCATGCTTTCAACTAAAAATAGTTTAAAGGAAAGACCAGGTCTATCCCAGAAAATCCCTACTCCCTGGTACCTTTTCTCTCTGTTTCAGTTTCTACTGCTGTGAACAGACACCATCACCACAGCAACTGTTATAAAGAAAAACATTTAATTAGAGTTGGCTTATAGTTTCCAAGGTTTTATCCATCGTTACCATGGCAGGAAGCAGAGCAGCTTGCATGCAGACATGGTGCAGGGGAAGGAGCTAAGAGTTTAAGTTTGGATCTGCAGGAGCAGAAAGTAAACTGACTTGAACTTCTGAGACTACAAATACCTAGTGAAACACCATCTCCAACAAAGTCACGCTTCCTAATAGTGCAAACCCAAATAAGCCGATGGATGCCATTTTCTTTCAAACCACCACACATGATCATCATTTACAATGCCATTTTAGAGTAAGAATGAGTCCTAAGAATCTAATGACTAAAAATATGTTAAGTTCTCTCTTTGATTCAATCAAGAACAAAGATGGGAATATTACTGTTTTTTAATTGTGGGAGAATTCTTAAAATAGGAGCTCAAAGGAGTAGCAACTGAGTTCCAAACCTTTCATTATGTCATTAACTTTTGAAAAATCAATCAATAGCCTTAAAGAACATTATAGATAAGCAAAAGCAGTAACTTTTGTTTTTATTCAGGTTTGTTTTCTGAGGTTAGAAACATGTCTTTGATGTTGATGATTCTCTTTTATTCTCAATCTCTGTTCTCTCCCCATATTTTAATCTCTATTTTAACATAGAAGAAAAAATGAGGTAAAGATTCTGAATGTCTTTTCAAAATTATAGCCAAATAAAATTGATAATGCCCATCTTTAACCATGAAAAAGTTCTAAAAATAATGAATAGAAAAAGCCCAACTTATGGAGGGCCAAAAATGAGCCTATTTCCATCTTGACCAGAGTCAGAGAGTTGGAATTAACTTCTATTCCTTCAAGGTCTACCTCAGACAAAGATCCCATCTAGCTTCAGAATAGATAGTCTGCTTTGTCACAGTTATTGTCAATAGGTGTTGCTAATATCCAGACATTGTGTTTCAGGAATAGAGAAGTAGATGTGTTTCTACCTCAAACAAAAATTTGAGAATCCAAGTAAATTCGTACTCCCTTAAGGTGATAACAATGGATTCCCCCCCCTCCCAAGGGAGTGGTTTGCCTACAGAATGTTTTGGTGTAAGGTATGAGCATTACTTGTCTTGTTCTAGCAACAAAAATATTTGCCAAAGAATATAGCCTACAACCTTCAATGCTATGTTCATTTCCTTGTGTCATGTTAATGCAATTTTTTTCCTGCTCCTACCTTTAGGGGTCAGGGATATTTTAAATAATTGAAAATTAAATGCAGGCAATTTCAGTATTTATTGGAACAACCTCTCGATGCTATCTTATGTTTTCTGTTTTATTATTTTCATTCAACATCTTAATATTCTTTACTAACTCTTCTAATCCCTATGCCCCTATCCTGGTAAGCAGTATTTTTATCAAAGCCGCTCTCTGACACCAAAAGGCTAAAGAGTTTGCTCAGTGGTAAAGCTAATGTGTAGTTCTTGCAAAGGACCTTGGTTTAGTTTTCAGACATGCATATTTTGTCTCAAAATCCTCACAGGTTGCCAATGCCCTCTCTGGGTCTATGCGCACCATGCATGCCTGTGCTTCATGTAGAAACATGTTGGTAAAACACAAATACATTAGAAATAAAATTAAAGAATTCCCAGAACTTCTGGTGTACCTTTTGAAATATTTTAAGCTATGCAATTTCATTAGTATACTAAATAAATTACAATTCAGGAAATTAATTTTAAATTATTGATTTGTAATTGTAAAATAAAGTAGTTATAATTAGTTAGACATGTAGGTTAATCAAATTCTATAAATTAAATAATAACTGAAAAATATGGTAATATAGGGGCAAATTGCTAGGAATATATAGTTTCAGCAGTCAACTCAACATGGTTTTATTCTTTGCAATGGTTCTAAGGAAGATCATTTCTGGCATCTTGCAGCTACCTTTCACTATAATTTTCTTATGGTTTCATCAATTTTTCCTGTCATTTGTCTTGATATCACTTTACCCTTTACCTATATCCATTGGTGCCTAAAATAATTATCATTCATGCATTTGTGAACCATTAACTTAATACATTACAGTCTTATAAAATAAGTATGTATTGATTAACCCGGGGATTATGGAATCAAAATTCCCAACATGGTAGTTATTTGTTTTTGCATTTTCTAAATTTAGTAGAAGAAAAGGAAAAGGGTGTAATGGCGTAAATGAATGTAGACAGATTGTAAAAATATATACAGCTTTAATGGGGAAATAGACTTACAGAACCTTGGAGGAAGGTCATTGGTTACATAATAAAAAAACTGCTTGGCCCTCATATGTTAGAACATAGATGGGTGGAATAAACAGAATAAAATGCTGGGAGGAAGAGAAAGTGAACTCAGATGCCATAGCTCTGCTCTCGAGGGCAGATGCGATAAAGCTCCGAGCCAGGATGGACATAGGCTAGAATCTTCCCTATAAGCACACCTTGGGGTGCTACACACATTATTAAAAATGGGCTAGTCCAAGTACAAAAGTTAGCCAAAAAGAGACTAGATATAATGGGCCAAACAGTGTTTAAAAGAATACAGTTTATGTGTTGCTATTTCAGGGCATAAGCTAGCCAGGCGACCAGGAGCTGGGGCAAGAAGAACACAGCCCACAGCTCCCACTACAAAAGGGTGGAATTCTTAATGCATATTTCAATATATAGAGTATTAAATATATATAACAGCAAGATACAAATCATTAAATATATAATTCCTATATTTAAGAACATTAGTAAATCCTAATGAAAACAACACACAATATTTTAAAGATGAACACATATATTTACATTACCATCATAATAATGACACATATTAATTTCAATCCTATGCATTATTTTTTTCGGTACTTCGAAAGTACATATTAACCTTTTGTCTCGGTGTAAAGTATTCTCACAATTTTTATAATTTGTTTTTAATTATATAATAAAATCAAGTTACTTATTAGAGAGCACTTTAATAGAGGTTCAGGGAGATACTGAGATAAATAATTCCACCATCAGGTCTTTGGATGCTCAATTATTGACAAATAATTCCCAGAGCTGGAGAAATGGTTCAATTAGGAAAGTCCTTGCTATGTATGAGAATCTGAGTTTGGATCCCTGAAATTCACAGAGAAATTTCTTAATATCTGCCTCTGATCCTTCCGTTGGGGAGGTAGAGACAGGAGTTCCTTAGGGCTTGATGACTATGCATTAAGGGCAAATTGTGTTCTAAATTCCCTGAAGGACTTGTACTAAAAGGAAAATGAAAAGAATTATTTATTGTAAAATAGATTTATGAAGGTACTTTATGTTGATTTGTGTCTCTACATGGATGTATACCACAATACATGCATAAACACACAAGAAGACATACACACACACACAAGCCATTTATTTATAAAATTTCTTAAAGTAACTGTAGCCAAAGAGAAGTCAACTATTTCTTATTCTTTACTTGATAGGATATAAACTTACATGGATTCTTCCTTCTTGTGATATTGTCATAATTTTAATACTGTTATTTTTGTTTTTTATTATACTAATATATTATAATCAAATATCTGATACAAAGGCACTTTATTATTACCTAGTGAGACAGAATTTCCATAGTTTCTTTTTCATCATCTTTGATGATAACCCATACACTATAATTATATTTATCATTTTATTAATATTTTTCTTTTCATGTAAATTGATAATTTTTCATATAATATATACACATTTCAATTTCCACCCCCTCTACTCATTCCATTTCCTTTCCAAATTTTCTCCCATTTCCTTTATTTTAGCATGCCTCCTGTGCCTTATTAGGAAACAAAAGAGTTCTAAGGGATAATAATGAAATAAAATAAATAATAAAATTCAATAAAGTAAATATGGTAAGATAAAACACACATAAAAAGTATTGAACAGACAAATGGAAAGAAGGTTCAATATATGTTAAAATATATATGCATTCAATCATAGAAACAAATTGGAAGGCATAACTACATGATCATCTCAGTAACTGAATTAAAGGTCTTTGACACAATTCATAACCTCTGGATAACAAATTTCCCTAGATATTAAAGGATACATTGACAAACCACAACATAATACTGGAAACCCATAGCCAAAATAAATGAAGATAAACTCAAGAAAAAGACAAATTGTTTTCCACTTTCTCCATACCTATTCTAAATAGCACCCATTAAGTGAAAATCTACCAAGATGTGGTCTCAATTCTGACTATCTGTGCCCCAAATGCAAGGGCACCACCAATGTAAAAGAAAAATTACTAAAGCCTAAATCACATCTTGAATCCCACACATTAATAGTAAGAGAATTTAATACCCCACTCTCTTTAATGGACAGGGCGTTCAGACCAAAACTAAAAATCAGAAAATGGGATTAACAGACAAAATGACTATAGTGGCTTGAAAGAAAATGGTCCCCAAATGGAATGGCACTATTAAAAGGTGTAACTTGGTTTGAATAGGTGTGATCAATAAACTTACTAGAAATCCAGAAATTAAAATCTCGACCTGTACATTCTAGCTCAATCCTGATTTTCAATCATGATTTTATAGTTATTTTATATATTATTTTTTAATAAACCCTATCTTATACTTTTTCTACTCTTTGAATTTTTTCATTAGAATTCAGTTTTCTATAGCAATGCCATCAAGTTTATCACAAAAATTTCAAACGTGATTGCATTAGTTTTGATAATTTGACATAAACAATCCAAACACTGAATAATGTATTTTTTAAGTCTCTTTATTTTTCAGAGAAACTGAAAGTTTGCTGGGAGTCTATGTCTCATAGTAAAAGTCAAATAGACTGTATCAATTAAGTCTTTTCAACACAGCTGCCTAAAAGAAAGACTTGAAAGGATGGGAACAATGAACATGGTAGGATAAATGGAGGAAAAGCTTGTGGGGCTTCAGCCCTACACACAGAGCTATGGGCAACTGGGGAATCCTGAGAGCAGTTATAAATTGTCTTTTCCAGAGAAGAACCAACCTAATTTGTTATCCAATATCAATTGATCAAGTCCGTGTATACAGTTAACATCACATGGACTCAGCAAGTTTTATTAATATATGTTATATGTGCCACAGCCATTAAAGAAGATGCCATGAAAGCAAGAGAGAGCAATGAAGTACCTAGGAAGGGTTAGAAGAGAGGAAAAAGAAGCACCAAATTATTTTGTCACATCTTAAAATTTGAAAAAATATAAAACCATTGCTATTCTTCACCCAAACCAAACAAAAAGCTTCCTCTTTGTTCATGATCAAGAATATCAGAATGTACTTATGCAGCAACTACTTATTCAGTAAAACATGATGTCTATAATTATAACACCTTGTTTGTGTCGAGTAGACTTTATTTTATCTTAGAATCCTATTTATGTTTGCTTTCTAGCATGCTTGATGTCTAAAATAAGTTCTATACATTCTTTTTATTGTATTTGGACAGAACAGTCTACAGGAGGAAAAGAAATGACACTTTATCCAATATCAGCAATTTTTCCTAAACAGTCACTCTTTTAACCATAGTCTATCTATTTGGAGATTTATAAAGCTGCATCCAGTCATGGAGGTCTTGAATTCTTCACATTAACATTTAACAAGCATTGTAAGGAAGTGGCTGATCCTAATTACTTGTAGCATATTTGGAAAAGTACACAATAGGACTTAGCCCTCAGTGTTGGACTTTAATTTTAATTATCAGACAAAAAAAATTTTATCTCTTATAGTGAAGCTAGTAATATCATACCTCAAATAAATGACTTTAGAAAACAATATCTTTAGCTAATTCAAGTAAACAATCTATTTAATTTTCCTCTAAAACTTTTACACACTCATAAATGTATATCTACTTAGAGGACAAATAAGTTACAGATGTTTCATTTGATTGATAAAATGCCATTAAATCTTGATAAAACCATTTTTTTTCTAATAATCTCATTGTTCTGCAATGCCTTAATCACAAACCCAAGCTCTTGTCCAGCTGAACTCTGCTTGAGTCTGACTGTATCTGAAGCAGTTTTCTTTTAACCGCTGCACAACCAGCTTCTTTGGTTTTAATCTAACAAACCTAAAAGCACAAGTAACTATGCACTGAAAGTGTCAATTTGATATTGTGACTGTCCCTCAACTGTGAAGTGGATCAGGAAAGATTTTGAAGCATATATACATAAATACACAAAAATATATGTGTGTGTATAATAAGTTCAGGAAATTTGACTGCTATACTAAAATGGCATGTTGTTGTGAAATTCATATCATTTGATAAGTAATGTTTGGCAAGAACAATTAGTCAGTAGTAATGTCCTCTCTATGAAACACATAATTGGTTTCCTGAAGCACTAATGAACTCTCACATACCTGACTGTCTAACCATAAGTTAAAAAATAAAGAAATCAATAGAGATGCTAAGACTGGAAAAAAAAGCACACAAAACTTCAACCATAGACAAATACAGGCAACTAAGAATGCTGCAAGAGGTAGAATAAACATATTTCCCAAAAAAGCATGTGAATTGATTAATCAATAGCAAGCAATCAGTTCTAAAGGTATGAACATGCAAATAAAATGAAACAGACTGAACAGGTTGTAGTTATATACTTGTAAATACACACACACACACTAAATACATCTGAAATAAAATTATTCTTTCTCTAGGAGTTTTTCATGCATATAAAATAAAATCTACCATCTAGAAATACTATGAAAATCTGCCTTTGCACTCAAAATATAATATCAAAGGAATAGTTATTCTAATTCTACATTTGTACTAAAGATGATTGATAATTTTTCCATAAAAAATCTGCCATCATGAAAATAATATTAATTTAGATATTGTTCCCTGATGTGGGAGTGTCATATATCAATCTGTTGATTTCATTGGTTAATTAATAAAGAAACTGCTTGGCCTGATAGGTTAGAAGATAGGTGGGTGGAATAAACAGAACAGAATGCTGGGAAGAAGGGAAGTTAGGCAGATGCCATAGCTCTCCTCTCTGAGGCAGACATGATGAAGCTCCAGCCCAAGATGGATGTATGCTAGAATCTTCTCTGGTAAGACACCACTTTGTGGTACTATGCAGATTACTAAATATGGGTTAAGACAAGATATGAGAGTTAGCCAGTAAGAGGCTAGAGCTAATGGGCCAAGCAGTGTTTAAATGAATACAGTTTGCCAGTTGTTATTTCGGGTGTAAAGCTAACCTTGTGAGAGCTGGGCGGGACGAAAAGCAGACCTGCCCGCAGCTCCTTCAACAGTTCCCTTTTGCTACAACTGCACACAGCACCAGGAAGATTATACATAAAATGTGCAGAAACAGTTCACCTATCCAGAGTCCTGGTGGATTGAAGAATTCTCTAAATTGATTTTCCAGGCAACAGAACGGATGGACTTATGTCCCAATTTTCTTTTAAATGCCAAGAGTATTAAGTAAGATAGTTAGTTGTTCTTAACTCATTAAGCACATTACTGTTCTATTGGTTTTAATCTATTGCATGTACTTTTACCCTTTTAGTTTCAATAATGGATTTATAATTATAAACTTTAATTATTATAAGCTACAAAAATACATAGTTACACATGATATTTTACACATCATCATAGATATAATATATGAATTCTTATTATTGACATATTGACAATAGATATTTCAGGGCCATGACAATGTTTTTCTTTCATTTGAATATCTCTACCTCTTTTAGTGCACTTTTATGTGGCATCACTCTTTCTCCTGTCACATACAAAGGGAAAATATGATCCCAGTTTTTGACCTGATAAGATGACTTGTCTGGAAGCTCCTATAGTAATTAAAAATAACACCTCACAAATGTCTTTAATTGCCCCCATATGATGCCTGATTATTATAAACAGCTTAAATGTTAAAATTTAAATATTTGAATTGTGATTTTGAAAATCTAAAAGATACTGAATGCATGGGTACAAAAAAGAGAAAATGTTGGGAGCCCCACTATTAACGAAGCAAGCACATATTGAAGTCTTAAATTGAATGTACAAAGTTCAATTCGTAATGGCTCAAAAAACATCTTTATGATTTTGGCAAAAATAAGAACATTAATTGAAAATACTTTCTAAAAATTTTCCATAAGGAAGTACTTTTCTGTGGGAAAGGAATACATGGAAGATCCTACCAGATCCATAATTACCTGGAAATAAGGATGTCTGTAAGAACACAAACAATAGGAATGACATAAACGTAATATTGTAGAAGACACTAACATAACAAACTCAAGTAAATAGTAGGCAGGCAATGGCAGACAAGGCTCTCATCATTAGAGGGACTTATATATTTGGTTCAAGATTAGGATCTTGATTATTGGGGATATTTCCTGCTTATCTTTACACAAATGTAGAAGGTAATATACAATTATATTTCTACAATTAGGTGCATACAAAATAATATAGACAGATATATTTTTCTTAGACTATCAACTAACTAGTTATCGAGGAGAAAATAATTAAAATGGACTCCACCCAATGTCTAAATCTTGATTTTTTTTTAAAAAAATGTATGTGTGTGACTTTGTTTGTTTTTGTGTGTAGCTACAGAGAATAAAATATTGTTTTGTATGTACTAGAACTAGACATATAAGCAGTTCTGAATCACTTAAAATAGGTGCTAGGAACCAACCTCTGATCCTTTTCAAGAGAAAGACATGTTTTTTATAGCTAAGCCATTTATCTGCCTCCTCAATTCATAATTCTTCAATAAAAGAAGCAATGGTTTTTGAGAAAAAAAGCGTCTCATTGAAAAATTGATTCAAAAAATACGCAACATGAGTGTGAAACATCATGCAATTACAAAAAAATTGAAAAATTCCTTTCTTTCAGAAGAAATAAAGAATTAAGGCAATAGTTGAAGTACACAGAAGAGGCAAAAAAACAATTGAAAAAGAACTGTACATATGTCTATCTTAGGGTCCTCGTTATTGTGTAGGTTCCCTGGAATTGTGATTTGTAGGCTTTTTTTTTTTCTTTTTGCTTTATGTCTAAAAACCACTTATGAGTGAGTACATATGATATTTGTCCTTCTAGGTCTTGGTTACCTCACTCAATATAATGTTTTCTAGATCCATCCATCTGCTTGCAATTTCAAGATGTCATTATTTTTTTTTCTGTTGTGTATTACAACGTTGTGTAAATGTACCACATTTTTCTTATCTGTTCTTCAGTCTAGAGGCTTGTTGGTTGTTTCCAGGTTCTGGATATGACAAATAATGCTGCTATGATCACAGTTGCGCACATGTCCTTGTGGTACGACTGAGCATCCTTTGGGTATAAACACAAAAGTGGTATTGGTGGGTCTTGAACTTACATAGATCTGTCTACAAGGGCAGTAGAAAAAGACAAGATCTCCTGAGTAAATTGGGAACATGGGGACCATGGGAGAAAGTTGAATGGCAGGGGAGAGGAAGGGAAGGAAGCAGAAAAAAATGTATAGCTCAATAAAATCAATGAAAAATAGACAAAAAAGAGTAACTATCCACCTGAAATATATCTCTTTACATCTTAAAAACATAACTAACATAATAACAAGCTTGATTGTTATAGATGAGAAGTAACCTGTATTTCCTAATTATACATTACATTTTTTTATTTATTTTATTTCTTAAAGATTTCTGCCTCTTCCCCGCCACCACCTCCCATTTCCCTCCCCCTCCCCCGATCAAGTCTCCTTCCCTCTTCAGCCCAAAGAGCAATCAGGGTTCCCTGCCCTGTGGGAAGTCTAAGGACCACCCACCTCCATCCAGGTCTAGTAAGGTGAACATCCAAACTACCTAGGCTCCCACAAAGCCAGTACGTGCAGTAGGATAAAAACCCATTGCCATTGTTCTTGAGTTCTCAGTAGTCCTCATTGTCCATTATGTTCAGCGAGTCCGGTTTTATCCCATGCTTTTTCAGACCAGGGCCAGCTCGCCTTGGTGAGTTCCCAATAGAACATCCCCATTTTCTCAGTGTGTGGATGCACCCCTCGCAGTCCTGAGTTCCTTGCTCGTGCTCACACTCCTTCTGCTCCTGATTTGGACCTTGAGATTTCAGTCCGGTGCTCTAATGTGGGTCTCTGTCTCCTTTCATCGCCTGATGAAGGTTAATATTCAGGAGGATGCTTATATGTTTTTCTTTGGGTTCACCTTCTTATTTAGCTTCTCTAGGATCACAAATTATAGTCTCAATGTCCTTTATTTATGGCTAGAAACCAAATATGAGTGAGTACATCCCATGTTCCTCTTTTTGGGTCTGGCTTACCTCACTCAGGATAGTGTTTTCTATTTCCATCCATTTGTATCCAAAATTCAAGAAGTCATTGTTTTTTACTGCTGAGTAGTACTCTAATATGTATATATTCCATACTTTCTTCATCCATTCTTCCATTGAAGTGAAAGATCTATTTGACAAGAACTTTAAGTCTTTGAAGAAAGAAATTGAAGAGGACATCAGAAAATGGAAGGATCTCCCTTGCTCTTGGATTGGGAGGATCAACATAGTAAAAATGGCAATTCTACCAAAAGCAATCTATAGATTCAATGCAATCCCCATCAAAATCCCATCAAAATTCTTCACAGATCTGGAGAAGACAATAATCAACTTTATATGGAAAAACAAAAAAGCCAGGATAGCCAAAACAATCTTATACAATAAAGGATCGTCTGGAGGCATTACCATCCCTGACTTCAAACTCAGCTTGGTATTGGCGTAAAAACAGAGAAGTTGACCAATGGAATCGAATAGAAGACCCTGACTTTATCCCACAAACCTATGAACACCTGATTTTCGACAAAGGACGTAAAAGTATACAATACATTACATTTTTAAATGAGCTTCACAAACACAATGCCTTAATCATATAACAAGAATAACCTTAAATTTGTATCAATTAACCGAGATCCGTACAAAAAGAAAAAGAAAAAAAAAGAACTGTACAACCAAAGATGAAACAGCTTTTCAAATTAACTAGTAATATCTCATTGTTTATAGGGTAGTATTAATACCCAGGGGTCCATATGATTTAAACAACAGTTTAATAAATTATAAAATGATAAAGAAAAAGTATTTGTTTTTACAGAAAACTAGTTTCTGAACAGTTACCTTTTTTTTAATCATAAAAATTTTAAAAAGATTAAAAGGAGTTAGTTCACCCTAGAAAATCCCTTTCTCAGACACATGAATAGGTCAACATTAACACAAGTTATGCGGGTGCACTGACCTTTGATGTTCTTTGAGAAAATTGCACTTTACCACTCTGATCTTCCTTCCAATCACCTACAACCCTACTCTTATCATGAGAAAAACATCAATTTCCAATTTTGTTTCTGAGAACTATTAAGGTTATGACAACAAAGGAAGTTTGAGGATTTGTCTCAATCAGAAGTAGCCTAAGGTAACATGACTAAACTAAATTAAAAGCTTTATGGTGGTATCTAGGATGGGATCCTAAAACAAACAACAAAAAAGGACAAAAAAGGCATCTGCACAGATTGCAATGAGTAGCAGTTGTTCAAAACAGTAGGCAAAAAATGATGCACAAATTCTAGGAAATATGCTGTTTGAAAAGGGTTTTTGATACTGCAGAGTTATCTAAATAAAATGTACTAAAAATTCCCCTTTGAAAATAGTCATATATTCTTTGGCTGGTTACTTCATTAATAGGTAAGAAACCTGAATCACATTTCGAATTTCATTTATGTATCTTTATTAAATATACCCATGCCTTATGTAGGGTATCTTTTGCTATATTGAAATATAGCAATATGAAAATCAAATATACAACAAATGATAAAAGCACCTTTGGAAGTAAAGGGTTAATTTCAGTTTATAGTTCCACATCACAGTCCACCATTAAGTCAGGACCATAACTCTAGCAAGGCAGGATGCAGAAGCTAATGTGATGCAGAGTACATGGAAAAGTCCCACTTGATGACTTGTTCCATAATAATTTGCTCAGATGGTTTTTGTTCACAACATAGGAGCACCTAGACAGGTGTGGCAGCATCCACAAAGTTCTGGGTCCTTTCACAACAGTCGCTTATTAATAAAACACACTGTTAGCTTGCTCACAGGCCAATCAGGATCATTTTTTCATTTGAGGTTCCCTCTTCCCAAATGACTCTAGTTTGTATCAAGTTAAGAAAAGTAGTCAAAACAATGCAAATCAACATTCTATAGTCTGCACCATGAAGAGTTCAATTACCTTAATATTTTATTAGAAAGTTCAAAAGATATAGAAAAAGAAAGAGAAAGCAAACACTAAAGAAATATACAGAAAGAAAGAAGATGTATATTGGAGAGTTTGCAGGGAAGAAATGAAAGCGGAATATCACATTAATGACAAAATTAAAATGAATAACTTAAAGAAAGACAACAAAAGAAGTGAAAGGAATATTTTAATTTGAGAAAATAGTAATGATTTTCATATTTCTTTTATCTTTATCTGAATTAAGAATAAAATATTTGCTAACACTAGATAACCTATCCAATTATCAAAACAGAGGATAGTGAATCACTAAGAAAGCAGTCCATTAGGCTCATAGACCACTAACAAGAAATGAGAATTCCTATTGTTTACATCCTTACAGGCATTTGTTTGTGATGGGGTTCTAGACTTTGGCCACTTTAATATAGAATGGTGTTTCTTTTTAATTTGCATTTCCTTGATAAAATTATCCATGGTGCTTTCCACATGCTTGCTTTATATCTTCTTATCATCTTTGGTAACATTGTCTACTAAGATCAATTTTTCATCAGAGTATGTGTTTGCTTAGCTTAAATTTTAAGGGATCTTAGATATTAATGCTTCATCAAATAAGTCTTTGTAAATGTATTTTCTAGACTGTGGCTTCACTTTTCTTTTTTTGTTGCGATTTCAGAAAGAAATATTTAATTTTAATGAAAAAGTTCTATTTATCAATTATTTATTTTATGGATCACACTTTTTGTGTTACATTAAAAGAAATTATTTCTATATTTTCTCTTGTCTTATCTTCAAGGAGTTCTAGAATTCCTGCATGTAATATTTAGGATAATGATCCCTTCTGAGTTCATTTTAAAGGTTATAGCATCTCTGTTTAGATACTTACTTTTCACATGGCTGTTCAGTTTCTTCAAGCAACAACTACTGATGAGACTATTGCTCCCAGGGTTCTGTATCAAGGGTCAATTGACTTTTCTGAATATTTATTCAGGCTTTCTATTACATTCCACAGATATAGCTTGACTTAAGATCAGTCATAAAGTTAGAGAATGTTAGACCTCCAACTTTGTTCTTCTCTGTTAATATTCTTTTCAGTAGTGTGGGCCTTTTATATAAGATTGAACATGGTCTAGGGCGTAGGCATGTCTGATTCTTTTAATTTGCCAAAGAAATTTGCAGTTCATTATTTTGCTGTTCATAGATTAACTTTCTGGAGCTTAAGGTAGGTTTACATGGAAATTGTCGATTATGTGTTATCTCAACAGCACTGACTTCTTCTTCATGAATATGACATATCACTCCATTCTGATATTTCTTTCACTTGAAATTTATTGTACTCATGTTAAGCTTAAAGTTGTTTGTCAAATTTATATAAGCATTTTATTAGTGGAAAGGGGTATCCCAGTGTAAAGCATATTGTTTTAAAATAGTATGCTTGTACATATTGATTCTCACCCTTGAAGTTTGCTCAATCATGCCTTAGTTCCTGGAAAGACCTGGGCATTTTCCTTTTGTATTTATTGCAGATCTGATTGAGTTGTCTAAAAAATATATTATTTCTACCTTCTCTGTTCACATCCATTTTATTTACTTTTCTAATTTTTATTTTATGATTTTATGTGTATATTTTGTGTGAATGTAAGTTTGTCAACTTGTATGCATGCCTATTGCCTGCAGAGGCTAAAACTGGTATAAGATTCCTTTGAGATTTCAGTTACTGGTTGTTGTGAACTGTGGATACTAGGAATCAAGCCCTGTTTCTCTGGAAAAGCAGCCAGTGGTTTCCACTGCTGAGCCATCCCTCCAACACGCCCCCCCCTCGCCTCTATTGCATTAGGTGTGACTTTGGGTACATTGTACGGAAAGGTGGTGGAAGTGTATTTACTTGTTTGGGTCTTTATCTTAATGGTAAATCTTGTAATTTCTCATCATTAATTATGATGTTAGGTGTGTAATATGTTACCAAATTCTCCTGTGGCCCTAATTTACTGGGAAATTTTATTGTAATTAACTGGGGATAGCAAATTCTTTTTTCTATATCTTTTAATATGATCAGTATTTTTTCCTAATGCTATGTTAAATTTTATTAATTTGTACTTTTAATATGGAGTGATTCTTGCCTAGAGTTTATTCTACTAGATTGTGAGTTATAATTATTTTGTATATAACTGGATTCAATGTGCTGAAAAATTAAAGGGCTTTTGTTTAAACTTAAAAAAATCAAAGCAATGCTATTGCAAACATGAAAGAGTTTATTTAGCACAAAAGACCTGAAGAGTGCTCTGTATTTGAGGAGGGAAAAGTAACATGGAATTTCAGTTAAAATGAGATTGATGATATACCATTTATTGATGTATTGATGATATTTAATGCTAGACATATACCAGTTAGGGAAAATAATCATCCCTCATCTTTTAGAGAGATACGACTTAAGTGCAGGGGAAAGAAAATTCTCCGGGAGATAAATATTCTATGGATGACCCACATGGAAAATAATGTCATTCATTAGGATGCAGATATTATGATAGATGTGAATCTCCAAAATATAAGGGCAGTGACTACATATTAAATATACTGTATTCTGAAAGAATAAATGCAAAGTGAGGTATACAATATGTGAGGTCACAAGAACTTTATATGACTATGATAGAAAAATCTCTGGTGACACATGGGAAGGCTGGAAGGTTATTCAAGACACAGTTAGGGATAATAGTCATTATTTATCTGTGCAGGAAATATAAGATATCACAAAGAAGGCAGGAAGCAGTGGAGGTAGGAGGAAGACAGAGAAAGTGAGAATATTTTATGGATAGCAGACTTATAATGTTCTATTTCTATGGTGTTTGATCCATTGTTAAAGGCACTGAATGTAATTGTATTAAAATACTTTCAGCTAAATAAAAAGTTTAAAAATTAGTGGTAATTTATTTTGAGAAAATTATATTCAAACTTTAAATATATATATTAAATTATATATATTAAGTTATATATATCTATACCTATACCTATACATATACATATATATATATATATATATATATATAGAGAGAGAGAGAGAGAGAGAGAGAGAGAGAGATTGTCAATGACCTTAGATTTTGCTTCCAAGAGTGAGTCGACGTCCAGTTGCAGGAGATGAGCATTGTAAGCAAACTCGGGTACCACTCAGCAGGAAAGATTTTTTTTTTTTTTACAGAACATCCAGATTCAGCATGATTTTAAGAGTGATATTAATTTTTTTAGGCAAAGTTGAACAAAGATCACCAGATTATAAAAAGAAAAGGATACCTTTGGGTAATTAGAAATTTAAAAGTATGTGAATAGCAACGTAGCTGGCAAGCCCTTTCTATTCTTGTTTCTCTGTACTTCATAGAAAAGTTCCCAAGATGTTTTAAGATTCACTTAGCTCTTGACTGTGTAAACTGGCATGTCAACTGGATTTAAAAATAAATCTTTCACACTCTCCTCTTTGACTTGTTCTGCCTTGTTGCTTAAGCATTTTGACTTTTCAGGTGGTTAATAATTCTTCAAAGTTAAACCAACTTGTCTTCATTGATCCCCTTCCCTCATCAAATGCTGTTGTTGCTCTCCTGTGCTTTTGGATTGCTTCTGTGAACCTACGTGGCCTTGAGGTGATCAACTTGAAAGGAAGGAGCTTGAATGCTTGAAATTTCTCCTATATAAAACTAAATCTGGTCTTTTCTATTGTACTGTGCCTGCCTTTTGTTTTCCACTGGGCTTTCTTTCCTTCCATGGTCTTACATCTTTCTCTGGCTTCAGTACTTATTTTTTTATTCTCATCTTTTATATTTTATCTGCTCCCAGAAGAATTCTGCAGTGATATGACTGACATGTGCAGCTTCCTCCAGTGCAGTACTGAGCTGGGTCAACCATTCTTTTCTTATGCTTGTCTCTTTGCTTTCAATAGCTTGGAGCCAAAGCAGCTGTGTTTGATTTGACAACTGCTTTCAGAAGTAGGTTGGGTAGAGAACAATTCTGAAAAACCTGTCCAGACCCTAACTTTTGAGGAGCATATGTTGCTGAGTTCTGTTTCAGCAAGACAGGCACTGAGAGTTTTGCAACTTGAATGTAAGAAATCAGATGGATGACACCTGCACACATCCAAAATCACTGCAGCAAAAATAAAAATAAACAATGGAAACATTCCTCCTTTTTGGTAGGTGCATATCTAGCTTCGTTACTTTCCTTTAATAAGAATTATTTACTTTGTTTGGATATTAATTGGTACTTATTTTTATTAGATTTTCCTCCATTTTAAAAGGGTTAAATGGATTCTGATGACACA
Organism: Chionomys nivalis; assembly: GCF_950005125.1. Classification (NCBI taxonomy): domain Eukaryota; kingdom Metazoa; phylum Chordata; class Mammalia; order Rodentia; family Cricetidae; genus Chionomys; species Chionomys nivalis. The sequence goes on along the minus strand of NC_080088.1, from coordinate 28,247,047 downwards.
GTAGATTTGATACAGGTTCTGTTAGTCTTGGTATGCTGATAATGAGTGTTCAATATAATGTCATATTTCCCTAGGAGTTAGGTGATTTTCTTTTTTTGTTTCTATTTTAGTACCCAACATCACCTCTCTAAATACAAATAGATAACACAGTGTCATAACTGAACCTTTCAACTTAGTATGTCTTCTTACAATACCCAGATACTTTTTGTTTAAGAAAATCTAGGTAATTTCTCACAGTATTTGAATACTCAAATTTTTCAATAATTTTGTATTTCTTTTAGTAAGTGTAATATATCTTTAAAATGATTTTATCTAAGATATCTAAAGATATTTTGATTACTTTCAAACAGTACTTTTGCTTATATCAGTTTCATATCCTTCCTGCTCCTCTCAGAAATTCTATTGTATGCTTATGCATAAGTGAGCATCACTCCATTTACTGTTGTATAGAGGAGGGTCACTTGGCCATTTATTAGTTTCCCGGCCACCCAGACCCCGAAAATAATGACACAGAAACTCTATTAATTAAATCACTGTTCGGCCAATTAGCTGTAGCTACTTATTACCTAACTCTTACATATTAATTTAACCTTTTTCTATTAATCTGTGTATCGCCCCATTACTGTGGGTTACAGGTTAAAGTTCCAGTGTCTGTCTCCAGTGGCGTTCCATGGCGTCTCTCTGACTTCGCCCTTCTTTCTCCTAGCATTTCGTTTAGTTATCCTCTCCTACCTCAGTTCTGCCCTATAAACATGCCCAAAACAGTTTCTTTATTCATTAATGGTAATCACAGCATACAGAGGGAAATCCCACATCAATTTTCCTTTGAATTTCTTCTTCCATTATACTACCTACAAGATCTAATATTCACTCAAACATCACAGCAAACCTTGGTAGAACTTTCCTTATTATTTCAGTACATATTGGTGTTTACCTAATAAAGAATGGCTCTAAAACTGTTATAAAATGCACAAATTTATGTCCATATGTTACATTCTTCTTCAAAATTCATATTAAGTTAAAGTTACATGTCTTCTATTAATTTATGGACAATATATTGTCTAACATTTTTGTAGAAATTTTCTCTGTGTTTTACAGATTTTACTTATGATAAATTTTAAGTCAATTATGCTCATATAAAAATGCTTTCATGTGATTTTTCTCAATTAGTGTTAACAAATTTTTAGCAGGTAGAAGTAGTCCTGTTTTATTTTATTTATTTTAGAAGCTGGATTTGGAAGAAATTCAATGAGTTCTCAAGTTCAAGTTTAGTACTTGGCTAACAAGCAAATAAATTCTAAGTCATTGTCCTAGAGAGAGAAAGAAGTCTGAATCCATTGGAGCATCGCTAATGCGAAGCATGGTCTATTCTAGTTACTTATTTAAACCATTTTAATTATTAATAATTATGTTGAAACACTAAAATGTATGAAATTTGAAATATGCTATTCCTTCCTAATCCCTATACTTAAGATACTCTGAAACCATTTTTGTTCTTTGTAGTATCCTACCCCATCTAGTTTAATATAATACCACAATGGATTGAAATATTAAAGAAACGCAAACTGCTGGTAAAAATGAACATATAATATTTTCTAACTTCATGTCAAATTCTAGCCCTGCACCTAGAAGTGAATTCCCAGCAAGTGGGAAGATGGCAGCGTCAGTCTGTAGACTGTGGATAAAAGGCACAAGAAATTTGAGTTGCTGTTCAACTGACACGGAGTTCAATGGGAGCTTGACATTGAACTGAAAAGGTGTGCGTATCAACTCAGCTGGAGAGAGTTGTGTGGGAAGAGCTTTTGATAGCCTCCTACTCCCTTGAGGAATGACATAGGGATTATCCATTTCTACAATAAAAAAGCTACAAAAGCAGTAGCTTTCCCATGCACTGTAACATCCGACTAAATAAAAGCACAATAGTTTCCCTAGGATAACTGTAAACCTCGCAAAATGCTTAAGAAGTTTGCAAGATGTGACCTCAACAGTTTTTTTTTCCATTTCCTGAGAAACTTTTCATGTATCTGCTCTTTACAGACTGGAGTTTTAATAAGAATAGTCTGCCCTTGGCTATGCCATGCTTTCTGAGTTATGCATTCCTGTGTACTTGCCTTTGTGAAATAGACTGGACAGGGACATTCAGACACGGTTCTTACATATCGAAATAGAATATGAGGATGACTGAAGGTGTTACAAGGTCACTGAAAGAGATGTAATGGTACCCATATCATCTAGTTTTCAAATTCAATATTTTCATCATCATAAGATGAATGATTCTGATGAAACTCTGGGACTAACATATGTCTTTGCCAAAGGACAGCCTGAATTCAATGTAATGAATTGTAAAAGTGCTATTACTGAGAGTTTATTTTGATGAGAATAAACAGTGTTAGACCAATAATCTGAATATGAAAACAAACAATGACATCAACAAAAATAAAATGACATAGGGCAAGTCTAGGGGAAATATTTTATCCTAAAAAAAGTCTTCCTGGAAACCCTTACATATTTAACATAAAATTAATCTTACATATGTATCTTTCATTTGTATGATTTATTATTTTAGGGGAGATGTTGGTGTATGAAACATACATAAAGTAATTTCTGACAATAATCATGATACAAATGAGCTCTTAAAAAAGGCAAACACCAAAGATGATTATATGAAATGCAAGTTTACAACATATAGGTTAAACGATCACCAGACAATTTTTACCCCATGAAAAAATATTGTGAAATAATTCATAGTGCTTCAGTGACTTAAATGTTTTGGTCTACATGCATGGGGATCTGAATTTGAATCCATAGCATCCATGTAAAACAAAACAAAATAAAAACCATGGCTATACATATCTATGTCCCCAGCACTGGGATATAAGGTAGGTAAATCTCTATAACTGACCTATTGGCCTACATAGCAAAACTGAGAATTTTTGGGTCAGTAAGAGATCAGGTCTTTTATACAGATACTATTGTGATTCATAATTTATGAATATATTGCTTCGCTAGGAATTGGCGTGCACACACACACACAAACACACATCAAATCTCCAAGTTACAGACAGAACTTTGATGAAAATACCTTCTAAAGTATTAAAGATCACAACAAAATAAGGATTAAAACAAAATTAATGTGGCCTTCAATAATTCACCTTACCAAATAGATATTTTGTTCTTGAGAATATAAAAATCGGAACATTTAGAAGGCAAGGTCAAATTCTATTAAAACATTTGAAAGAGTCTGTTAAATCTCTTAGGTTTGCCTTCACAATCTAAGTCAAGAAAGGCATTTACTGCTAATTATTATTTTCGTCACTGAGTGAATGATTACCTGAAGCTCTGAAGAGTTTATTGAGCAGAAAATCTCCTCTATTAAAATTTCTGGCTTTCATCATTATTAACTTTCCTTAGTGAGAACTAAAAGATATCAGAGTCTGGGGAGAGATGACTTCTGATGAGACAAACTGCATAAACTGGGTGCTATAATAGAATACAAAGTTATTTCTTCTAGTTTCTGAGATAGGATGTTCACGTTAAAGTGTTGGCTGACTTGGTACCTGGTGTGGCTTGTTTCCTGATGCAGAGACATTGCCTTATACTGCATCATCACATAGGAGCAGGAGAAAAAATATTCCTTGTGGTCTCTTCTAGAAAGTCATTATTCTCATTTTCCCTTTACAAAATACTCACTTTTTAAGACTACCAGTTTTGGATAATATATTATATATAATACTTAATATGTTCATCTATCACAACATAAAGATCATAGCAAAAATATATATTTAATTCAATTACAGAATTTTTCCCCAAGTTGAATGTTTATTTTCTTTTTTTAATATTTTATTTTATTTTAAAAAAGAAAACAAACTATCTTCTTTTTCCATTTTATATGTCAATCGAGTTCCCATTACTTCCATTACTTCCACCTGCCCCACATCCCAATCCCAGTCCACTTCTTTTTTTAAAATTTTTTATTGAAAAGAAATTCTGCCTTCTCTCAGCCTCCCATTTTCCTCCCCCTCTCCCAACTCCTCTCCCCCTCTCCCTACTTCTCTCTCCCTCCCTCTTCAGTCCAAAGAGCTGTCTGGGTTCCCTGCCCTGTGAGAAGTCCAAGGTCCTCCCCCTCTATCCAGGTCTAGGAAGGTGAGCATCCAGACTGGTTAGGCTCCCACAAAGCCAGTACATGCAGTAGGAAGAAAACCCATTGTCCTTGGCTTCTCATCAGCCCAGTCCACTTCTTTAGAGGGTAAGGCACATTGCTTTGGGGAAGGTCCAAGGCTCTCCCGACTGTATCTGGACTGAGCAAGATATCCAAAGAAATAGCTTCCCAAAAAGCCAGTACAAGCAGTAGGGATAAATCCTGGAGCCACTGCCAGTGGCCCCACAATTTGCCCTAGCCATACAACTCTCACCCACATTCAGAGGGACTAATTTAGACCTCTGCTGTTTCCTTCCCTGTCCCACTGGAGTTGGTGAGCTCCCATTAGCTTAGGTACACTGTTTCATTGGTTGTCCCCATCATGGTCTTGACCTCTTTGCTCAAAGTGCAATTTTTTTTTATTGTTTATTTATTTATTAAAGATTTCTGCCTTCCCCCCGCCACCACCTCCTATTTCCCTCCCCCTCCCCCATCACATCCCCCTCCCTCATCATCCCTACTAGTAATCCGGGTTCCCTGCCCTGTGGGAAGTCCAAGGACCACCCACCTCCATCCAGGTCTAGTAAGGTGAGCATCCAAACTACCTAGGCTCCCACAAAGCCAGTATGTGCAGTAGGATCAAAAACCCATTGCCATTGTTCTTGAGTTCTCAGTAGTCCTCATTGTCCATTATATTCAGCAAGTCCGGTTTTATCCCAAGCTTTTTCAGACCCAGGCCAGCTGGCCTTGGTGAGTTCCTGATGGAACATCCCCAATGTCTCAGTGTGTGGGTGCACCCCTCGGGGTCCTGAGTTCCTTGCTCGTGCTCTGTCTCCTGCTCTTGATTTGGACCTTGAGATTTCAGTCCAGTGCTCCAATGTGGGTCTTTGTCTCTGTCTCCTTTCATCGCCTAAATGTTTTTCTTTGGGTTCACCTTCTTAATTAGCTTCTCTAGGACCACGCATAATAGGCTCAACGTCCCCTATTCATGGCTAGAAACCAAATATGAGTGAGTACATCCCATGTTCCTCTTTTTGGGTCTGGCTCACCTCACTCAGGATAGTGTTTTCTATTTCCGTCCATTTGCCTGCAAAGTTCAGGAAGTCATTGTTTTTTACTGCTGAGTAGTACTCTAATATGTATATATTCCATACTTTCTTCATCCATTCTTCCATTGAAGGGCATCTAGGTTGCTTCCAGGTTCTGGCTATTACAAGCAATGCTGCTATGAACATAGTTGAGCATATACTTTTGTTGTATGATAGGGCATTTCTTGGGTATATTCCCAAGAGTGGTATTGCTGGGTCCAGGGGTAGGTGGATCCCTAAATTCCTGAGAAACTGCCACACTGTTTTCCAAAGTGGTTGCACAAGTTTGCATTCCCACCAGCAATGGATGAGTGTACCCCTTTCTCCACAACCTCTCCAGCAAAGGCTATCATTGGTGTTTTTGATTTTAACCATTCTGACAGGTGTAAGATGGTATCTTAAAGTTGTCTTGATTTGCATTTCCCTGATCGCTAGGGAAGTTGAGCATGATCTTAAATGTCTTTTGGCCATTTGAACTTCTTCTGTTGAGAATTCTCTGTTCAGCTCAGTGCCCCATTTTTTAATTGGGTTGATTAGCCCTTTACGGTCTACTTTCTTGAGTTCTCTATATATTTTGGAGATCAGACCTTTGTCTGTTGCGCGGTTGGTGAAGATCTTCTCCCAGTCAGTGGATTGCCTTTTTGTCTTAGTGACAGTGTCCTTTGCTTTACCGAAGCTTCTCAGTCTCAGGAGGTCCCATTTATTCAATGATGCCCTTAATGTCTGTGCTGCTGGGGTTGTATGTAGGAAGTGTTCTCCTGTGTCCATGTGTTGTAGAGTACTTCCCAATTTCTCTTCTATCAGGTTCAGTGTGTTCGGACTGATATTGAGGTCTTTAATCCATTTGGACTTGAGTTTTGAGCATGGTGATAGATATGGATCTATTTTCATTCTTCTACAGGCTGACATCCAGTTTTGCCAGCACCATTTGTTAAAGATGCTCTCTTTTTTCCATTGTATACTTTTAGCTCCTTTATCAAAAATCAGGTGTTCATAGGTTTGTGGGTTAAAGCTAGGGTCTTCTATTCTATTCCATTGGTCGACTTCTCTGTTTCTATGCCAATACCAAGCTGTTTTCAATACTGTAGCTCTGTAATAGAGTTTGAAGTCAGGGATGGTAATGCCTCCAGACAATCCTTTATTGTATAAGATTGTTTTGGCTATCCTGGCTTTTTTTGTTTTTCCATATAAAGTTGATTATTGTCTCTTCCAGATCTGTGAAGAATTTTGATGGGATTTTGATGGGGATTGCATTGAATCTATAGATTGCTTTTGATAGAATTGCCATTTTTACTATGTTGATCCTCCCAATCCAAGAGCAAGGGAGATCCTTCCATTTTCTGGCGTCCTCATCGATTTCTTTCTTCAAAGATTTAAAGTTCTTGTCAAATAGATCTTTCACTTCCTTGGTTAGAGTTACCCCAAGATATTTTATACTATTTGTGGCTATCGTAAAAGGTGATGCTTCTCTGATTTCCCTCTCTGCTTCCTTATCCTTAGTGTATAGGAAGGCAACTGATTTTTTGGAGTTGATCTTGTATCCTGCCACATTCCCAAAGGTGTTTATCAGCTGTAGGAGTTCTTTGGTAGAGTTATTTGGGTCGCTTATGTATACTATCATATCATCTGTAAATAACGAAAGTGCAAATTTTTAAAAATAATTTTTATTTTGATAGTTTTAGTGACTCTTACATTGAGTTTTTTTTCTAGTTATATTTGTCAAACTTTGATTCTAAATCTAAATTCTTCTCATCAAGACTCTGGTGATCTTTAGTGATCACCTTTCATTTGATTCTCTTTGTTCATTCAGACATATTTTCCTAACTTCCTTTGGAAACAGGAAGGAAAGGAATAATTCTTACTTCATATTTGGGCCTCACTGAAATCATGGATGATGTTAAAATCATCTATGTCTAAGTATTCAAATCCCTTATTAGGAAGAACTATTCATTGGTGTAAATATTTAAACAGCTGCCAAGCAAAACATTATATGGAAATACTATTTTGTATGTCATCTTGTTGGAAGGTTGGGTCTTTAAGGAATGATTTTTCTTTTCTTTTTCTATCTCTTTTCTCTGAGTGAAGATATAAGAAGTCAGAATGCTGGTATTAAAAAAAGAGCCCTTGACTAAACCTAAATATTCTGACACTTTTACTTCTTTGTACTCCCAACTGCCTGAAACAGATAAACAAGGTTTCTGTATGTGAATCAGCATCAAATACGCAAACCTTCTGCAGCCTTGCACTGTGACTGTGAAAGACTATAGATCTTTAACTCTTGGCAGAGTATGGGTCATAATATTTCCTCTTTATTTTCTTGCATATACTTAGCTTAGTAATTAAACTGTCAATGACCTTTATCATTTAACTATAAAGGTAATTGTAAACCCAAACATTAATCCATTAGGTGATATTTATTAATATCTTTTTCTCTGATGTGTCCAGCTACTAAGATACTGGAAAAGAAAGAGAATTGAAGAATATGCCTCTGAAGTTCAGGCCCAAGGAAGATTAAATTGATAACCCAAGAAAAACAAACTCTCTCATTTTCTGAAATAGCAGAGGATTCAGGGGAATGGACAGAATTTTCATCTAGAGCAGAGTTGAAAACCATTATGGCTCTAGGAGATAGAAACAGATCAAAATTATCCGAAAATGACTGCAATGGTGATAGTTTTACAGACCCAGCTATGATAAAAATTGCCGTGGACTCAGTTATTTATAAATAAGAATGTTCATTTCTTATTTTCTGAGGCTAGAACTTCAAGATGAAGATACTAGTTGAATTGGTGCCATGTACAAGCTTGCATTCCTTACAGTGTTATGTTATGTTCCAGTATGTTAACGTGCCCAGACTGCACTGTAGATCTACAGATCAGTAGCCCTACTGAGGCCTTATTAACTGAAAATTCTTAACACCTGAAGAACTACCTGCCTGTCAGAGACCTCTGAAGATAATGTTTCCTTCTCTTTTCCAGTGTATAATTACATTCTTTGATCCTTGGTTTTCATTCTTTGCACAAGCTGTAAATGCAGCAATCTCAATCTCCACTTAAACCACCTTTCATCAACCGTTTAGCTAGATATCTACAGATACCTATAGTATCTAATCTATGCTTTGGTGTTATGTGGGATTGGAAGAGCCCATCTAAAAAATCCAGTGTAACATTCTATTCATCTCTGAACTCTGTTTCACATTAAAGTAATAAAGTCTGAGTCCTGTGATTAAGAGGAGGGAGTTCTCAGTTTGGGCTGCAGTACAATTCATGTTCTGTGGGTTAGTTGGCTTCAACAACAGAAATAATCTCTCTCCCTCCCTCCCTCCATCCCCCCCTCTTTCTCATTTAGCATTTAGCCTGGTTGACCTATCCTGTTATGAGACCCAGAAACCCATCATGTAGTCATGGCTAATCTCAGATTTCTTGCAACCATTCTACTATAGCTTTCTGAGCAGTAGAATTGTAGGCTTTGCACTAATGTGCCTTTTCCAGAGGGTCATATTTGACATGATCTATAATAGAGGACACAGAGAGAGAATTCCCCAGCACATTGCTTCCCCAATTAACCAACTAAATGCCATTCTTTTCTTTCTTTCTTTCTTTCTTTCTTTCTTTCTTTCTTTCTTTCTTCTTTCTTTCTTTCTTTCTCTTTCTTGCTTTTTCTTTTTTTCCTTTTTCCTTCCTTCCTTCCTTCCTTCCTTCCTTTATTTCCCCACAGAGTCCATTTAATTGGGTCATCTACTGGAATATTGACTTCCTGCCAGTAGGCATACCTGCAAAGAAAAGCACCTTTCTATTTTCTTTCAACCATCAACTGCCAATAGCTCTTTATTAAGGAGCGAGGCCACTATCAGGATGGAATGTGACTGATTTTATTTAGTGTTATTCAGAGAACAAAGACTGCTGAATTTATAAGGTCTAAGAAGATACAAGTGAGTTCCTAGCAGACATATACTTATAGAGCCTACATATATGTTTAAAAACCTCTCATCCAAGAAAAAATAATTGAAATTATCCTGACAAACTTCTAATGGTTTATATGAAAAACTGACTGGCAAGAATGAGAATGAAGAATAGAATTGCAGTGAAAAATAAGCCTGAGGTGAAGAAGAATTTGACTTGACAAATTCTGAAGATGAATCATGATATTGGACTGTTACACAGCCAAAAACTGTGCTATAAGCACAGAAAGATAAGTGTAAAAACAGTATTCACTGACAAAGAAGTAAAGGGGAACCAATACACAGTAACAGAGATCTAAGATAAAGGTTTGGGAGTAGGAATACAGGTTAAAACCTTCAGTCAAGCTTCCTGCCATCCCAACCTACACAACAAAAGGAATTTTAAATTAGTTGGACCCCAAAATAAAACTACAGAGAAATTAAAAAATTCTTAAATCATTACTTGATTGATATAAACTCTAATAACAGCAAAAAGAAACAATTCTAATTGTTACCATCAGTTTATTCTCTACTATTTGACACACTGTGACATTTGCCAAGTGTCAAATTATAAGTAACTCTTTAAATATGGAGATGGTTAAGTACAATGAAGACCTTTGTATAAATCCCAAGAACCTACATCAAAATCAAGCATGGGAATAGGTATCTGTATTCCCAGAGTTGCTGTGGTTAAATGGGAACCAAAGAGAAAGGAATCTTTGGGATCTTGAAAGCTAATGTAGCATACATAGAATCATGTAAAAAATAATGAAAATAAACCCTGTCTCAAATAAAACGCAAGATGAGGCTGAAAGGGAAAAAGAGTGAGAGAGAGAAAGATAAGAAAGAAATGTTTAAATAACCCTGAAAATTTTTCACTAAAGTGGAAGACAAAATATCACAAACACCTGATTAGAAACTAAAAGTAATTATGTTGCCTAAACAAATAGGAAAAAGATAGTACATAAAATAACTTATGACTATAACCATAGAGAAAATCCACATTCTTTCCATGCAAACAGAGATGGAAAACACCTCATGATTTTCCTGTGTTGAGTTCCTAAAATAGCAAGGCCATTGCTTATATTGGGTACTGGATATTACTGAACACCTAATATTTCTTTTAAATCTGAAAATAGGATCATTATGCATTTTTAAATGGTTAATGTGTAATGAAAACATTAATTTTCTCAGATTCCTATAATTGAATCTACATGGAACATGAAATGTTAGAAGGGAATGTAATGTTTTTCTCATTATTGACTGTAATTTTTTAGAATAAGCAAGTATCTACATTTAATTAGGTAAAGACCTAAGTAAAAACATAGCCATGTGAAGATATAGTCTATGTGTTTTTCTAGCTGTTATTTATTTTCAGAAATTATTCTCAATGGTTAAAGGAAATTCAGTAAGGAGTAACCCCAGGCACACAGGGAAATTGGCCACATCAACACAAAAAAATGTTTAAACTAGAAAATTTACAGCTAAAAAATAGATACATCTAAATTGTCTAAACCTATCATATTTTGGAAACCAGTGAAAATTATTTGTTTATAAATGAATGTTCTCCCCACTTTTAGTCAGTGTTCTATTGTTGTGAAAAAACTTCATGACCATGGCAACTCTTAGAAAGAAAGCATTTGTTTAAGACTGGCTTATACTTTCAGAGTTTCAGTCCATTGTCATTACAGCTACAAGCCAAGTAACTTATAAAGGTAAACCGATCAGACTTACACCTGACTTCTCTATGGAAACCATGAAAGCCAGAAGGTCCTGGATAGAGGTACTACAGAAACTAAGAGACCATGGATGCAAACCCAAACTACTATACCCAGCCAAGCTATCGTTCACTATCAATGGAGAAAACAAGACATTCCAGGATAAGAACAAATTTAAACAATATGTTGCCACAAATCCAGCCCTACAGAAAGTAATAGAAGGAAAATCACCACCCAAGGAATCCAACATTGCCAACACTGCCTACAATAACCCAGGCATCTAGCGACCCTTCAACAGCACAACTCAAAGAAGGGAGACACACAAACTCTTCTACCAAAAGCAGTAAGAATAACCGGAGTTAACAACCACTGGTCATTAATATCACTTAATATTAATGGTCTCAATTCACCAATAAAAAGGCACAGGCTAAGAGATTGGATACGAAAACAGGATCCAACAGTCTGCTGTTTGCAAGAAACTCATCTCAACCACAAAGACAGGCATCTACTCAGAGTAAAGGGTTGGGAAAAGGTTTTTCAAGCAAATGGTCCTAAGAAAAAAGCAGGTGTGGCCATACTAATTTCTAACAAAACTGACTTCAAACTAAAATCAATCAGAAGAGATCGACAGGGACACTTTATACTCATAACAGGAACGATTCAGCAGGATGAAGTCTCAATCCTGAATATCTATGCCCCTAATATAAAAGCACCCACTTATGTAAAAGAAATATTGCTAAAACTCAAGGCAGACATCAAGTCACACACACTAGTAGTAGGAGACTTCAACACACCTCTCTCACCAATGGACAGGTCAATCAGACAGAAAACTAATAGAGAATTAAGAGAATTGTTGGAGGTAATGAATCAAATGGACTTAACAGACATCTATAGAACACTCCACCCAAATAGGAAAGAATACACCTTCTTCTCTGCATCTCATGGAACCTTCTCGAAAATTGACCACATACTTGGAAACAAAGGAAACCTCCACAGATACAAAAAAATATCAGTGTCCACCTGTGTCTTATCAGATCACCACGGATTAAAGTTAGAAGCCACCAACAAAGCTACCCCCAGAAAGCTGACAAACTCATGGAAACTGAACAGTCAACTACTGAACCACACCTGGGTCAAGGAAGAAATTAAGAAAGAAATTAAAGTCTTCCTTGAATTTAATGAAAACAAAGAGACAAGATACTCAAACCTATGGGACACGATGAAAGCAGTGCTAAGAGGAAAGTTCATAGCACTAAGTGCCCACTTAAAGAAAACGGAGAAAGCATACATTGGGGACTTAACAGCACACCTGAAAGCTCTAGAAAAAAAAGAAGCAGACGCGCCCAGGAGGAGTAGAAGACTGGAAATAATCAAACTGAGGGCAGAAATCAACAAAATAGAAACACAGAAAACAGTCCAAAGAATCAATGAAACAAAAAGTTGGTTCTTGGAGAAAATCAACAAGATTGACAAACCCCTATCCAAACTAATTAAACGACAGAGAGAGAACACGCAAATAAGTAAGATCAGAAATGAAAAAGGGGACATAACCACAGACACAGAGGAAATTCAGAGAATCATTAGATCTTACTACAAAAGCCTGTATGCCACAAAACTGGAAAATGCAAAAGAAATGGACACTTTTTTAGATAAGTACCATATACCAAACCTAAACCAAGACCAGGTGAATGATCTGAATAGACCTGTTAGTCGCAAAGAATTAGAAACAGTTATCAAAAATCTCCCTTCCAAAAAAAGCCCAGGGCCAGATGGTTTCAATGCAGAATTCTACCAGAACTTCCAAGAAGAGCTAATACCTATACTTCTTAAGGTATTTCACAATATAGAAACAGAAGAGTCATTGCCAAATTCCTTTTATGAAGCTACAGTTACCCTGATACCAAAACCACACAAAGACCCAACCAAGAAAGAGAATTACAGGCCTATCTCACTCATGAACATCGACGCAAAAATTCTCAATAAAATACTGGCAAACCGAATCCAAGAACACATTAGAAAAGTTATCCATTATGATCAAGTAGGCTTCATTCCAGAGATGCAGGGCTGGTTCAACATACGCAAATCTATCAATGTAATCAACCATATAAATAAACTGAAAGAAAAAAACCATATGATCATTTCATTAGATGCTGAAAAAGCATTCGACAAAATTCAACACTCCTTTATGATAAAGGTCTTGGAGAGATTAGGGATACAAGGGGCATACCTAAATATAATAAAAGCTATTTACAGCAAGCCGACAGCTAACATTAAATTAAATGGAGAAAAACTCAAAGCCATCCCACTAAAATCAGGAACACGACAAGGATGTCCACTCTCTCCATACCTCTTCAATATAGTGCTTGAAGTTCTAGCAATAGCAATAAGACAACATAAGGGGATCAAGGGGATCCATATTGGAAAGGAAGAAGTTAAGCTTTCATTATTTGCAGATGATATGATAGTATACATAACCGACCCCAAAAACTCTACCAAAGAACTCCTACAGCTGATAAACACCTTTGGTAATGTGGCAGGATACAAAATCAACTCCAAAAAATCAGTTGCCTTCCTATACACTAAGGATAAGGAAGCAGAGAGGGAAATCAGAGAAGCATCATCTTTCACGATAGCCACAAATAGCATAAAATACCTTGGGGTAACTCTGACCAAGGAAGTGAAAGATCTATTTGGCAAGAACTTTAAGTCTTTGAAAAAAGAAATTGAAGAGGACACCAGAAAATGGAAGGACCTCCCTTGCTCTTGGATTGGGAGGATCAACATAGTAAAAATGGCAATTCTACCAAAAGCAATCTATAGATTCAACGCAATCCCCATCAAAATCCCATCAAAATTCTTCACAGATCTGGAGAAGACAATAATCAACTTTATATGGAAAAACAAAAAACCCAGGATAGCCAAAACAATCTTATACAATAAAGGATTGTCTGGAGGCATTACCATCCCTGACTTCAAACTCTATTACAGAGCTACAGTACTGAAAACGGCTTGGTACTGGCATAAAAACAGAGAAGTCGACCAATGGAATAGAATAGAAGACCCTGACTTTAGCCCACAAACCTATGAACACCTGATTTTCGATAAAGGAGCTAAAAGTATACAATGGAAAAAAGAGAGCATCTTCAACAAATTGTGCTGCCAAAACTGGAAGTCAATCTGTAGAAGAATGAAAATAGATCCATATATATCACCATGCACAAAACTCAAGTCCAAATGGATTAAAGACCTCAATATCAGTCCAAACACACTGAACCTGATAGAAGAGAAAGTGGGAAGTACTCTACAACACATGGGCACAGGAGAACACTTCCTACGTATAACCCCAGCAGCACAAACACTAAGGACATCATTGAATAAATGGGACCTCCTGAGATTGAGAAGCTTCTGTAAAGCAAAGTACACTGTCACTAAGACAGAAAGGCAACCCACTGACTGGGAGAAGATCTTCACCAACCCCGCAACTGACAAAGGTCTGATATCCAAAATATACAAAGATCTCAAGAAATTAGACCGTAAAAGGTTAATCAATCCAATTATAAAATGGGGCACTGAGCTGAACAGAGACTTTTTAACAGAAGAAGTTCAAATGGCCAAAAGTCACTTAAGATCATGCTCAACTTCCTTAGCAATCAGGGAAATGCAAATCAAGACAACATTAAGATACCATCTTACACCGGTCAGAATGGCTAAAATCAAAAACACCAATGATAGCCTCTGCTGGAGAGGTTGTGGAGAAAGGGGCACTCTCATCCATTGCTGGTGGGAATGCAAACTTGTGCAACCACTTTGGAAAGCAGTGTGGCGGTTTCTCAGGAAAGTCGGGTTCAACCTACCTCTTGACCCAGCAATACCACTATTGGGAATATACCCAAGAGATGCCCAAACATACAACAAAAGTATATGCTCAACTATGTTCATAGCAGCATTGTTTGTAATAGCCAGAACCTGGAAACAACCTAGATGTCCTTCAATGGAAGAATGGATGAAGAAAGTATGGAATATATACATATTAGAGTACTACTCAGCAGTAAAAAACAATGACTTCTTGAATTTTGCATACAAATGGACGGAAATTGAAAACACTATCCTGAGTGAGGTAAGCCAGACCCAAAAAGAGGAACATGGGATGTACTCACTCATATTTGGTTTCTAGCCATAAATAAAGGACATTGAGACTATAATTCGTAACTCTAGAGAAGCTAAATAAGAAGGTGAACCCAAAGAAAAACATATAAGCATCCCCCTGAATATTAACCTTCATCAGGCGATGAAAGAAGACAGAGACAGAGACCAACATTGGAGCACTGGACTGAAGTCTCACGATCCAAAGGGGGAGCAGAAGGAGAGTGAGCATGAGCAAGGAACTCAGGACTGCGAGGGGTGCACCCACACACTGAGGCAATGGGGATGATCTATCGGAAACTCACCAAGGCCAGCTGGCCGGGGACTGAAAAAGCATGGGACAAAACCTGTCTCGCTGAACATAATGGACAATGAGGACTACTGAGATCTGAAGAACAATGGCAATGGGTTCTTGATCCTATTGCACGTAATGGCTTTGTGGGAGCCCAGGTAGTTTGGATGCTCACCTTAATAGACCTGGATGGAGGTGGGTGGTCCTTGGACCTCCCACAGGGCAGAGAAACCTGCTTGCTCTTTGGGCTGAGGAGGAAGGAAGACTTGATTGGGGGAGGGGGAGGGAATGGGAGGTGGTGGCGGGGAAGAGGCAGAAATCTTTAATAATTAAATTAATTAATTAATAAAAAAATCAGCAAGAAAAAAAAATCATTACAGAGCTTTGAATTGGTTACTGAAGAAGAGGAAAAAAAGCCCCTATTAGCTGTCTATTTTTACCGACTATTACTTTTTACATACAGTTTTGATTTTTTCCAAAAAAGAAAAAAAATTAAATGTCACTCTAATAAAATATTCTTAAAAGTACATTAATATGTCTTATGTACTTTAGTAGACAATTTATGTGTCATCATAAACATATTTTCTCAGGGAAAACCATTTGCAACATAATTCATAATTTCAACATAAGCTTCAGAGAGTAAGGAAGCATGAACATTTGAAGATTGTTCTGACTTATGTAATGATTTTCTTCATTTTTTTAAAAGTAAGGCTAGTTAATTAAGATTTTAAAGATGAAACTAGTATACATATATATTGCATGTTATTATCAGATCTTATGAGAAATATACTTGTTTCTTTAGATTAACCTGTAAATGATTGGTTTATTATTTCTCCAACCTTCAGTGCATACAATATAATTTTTCTCTGCATTTTGTATTCTTACATTGCTTGAGATCCAAACATTACATATGAATATAATAGAATTATTTAACAAAAAAGTGAATAAATCTCTTGAAGAAATTGGTGAAAGTAAAAACAAGAAGTGGAGGGGAATAAATAAAAGAAATTTGAAATATAATCAATAAAGAAACATAACTAAGAGAAATCTGGAAATGAAATATTTAGGAAACTCAAATAGAAAATTCAGAGAAAAATATCGTAAATAGGGTACAGAGAATCTCAGGAATAAAAACACAAAAGAAGAAATGGATACCTTGGTCAAATAAATGTTAAATATTAAGGAATTTTAATAGAAAATATCTAGGAAATCTGGCACATGATGAAAAGATCAAATCTGTGAATAATTGGAATAAAGGAAGAAGAAAAAAACACAGTTTAAAGGCACAGAAATATTTTCACTAAAATCATAGTAGAAAATTTCCCTAACCTAAAGAAGGAGCTGCCTATCAAGGTACAAAAAGCAAAAAGAACACCAAATAGACAGGAATGAAAATGAAAGTCCTCAATCGAAAGGCATTTAGGCTGAAAAATGGATAAGGAAAATGTGGTGCATTTACACAATGGAGTACTACACAACAGAAAAAATAACGACATCTTGAATTTTGCATGAAAATGGATGGAGCTTGAAAACATCATTTTGTGTGAGGTAATCCAGATACAGAAATACATGTACTCACTCATAAGTGTTTTTTTTAAAATAAAGCAAAGAAAACCATCCCACAAATCACAATCCCAGAGAACCTAGACAACAATGAGGACCCTAAGAGAGACATACATAGATCTAATCTCCATGGGAAGTAAAAAAGAAAAGATCTGAGTAAACTGGGAACATAGTGACCTTAGAAGAGGGTTGAAGGGGAGCAGAGAGGTAGGCAGAGGAGCCTAGAAAAGTGTAGAGCTCAATAAAAATTTTATAAAAGAAAAAGAATGTCCATTTAACACATAATAACCAAACATTAAATATACAGAACTAAGAAAGAATATTAAAATTAGCAAAGGAAAAGGACCAAGTAATATAGAGCAGACATATTAGAGTAATAGCTGTCTTTCCAGTGGAGACTCTAAAAGCCAGAAGAGCCTGAAGACATGTATAACAAACTTTATGAAAACCACGAATGCCAGCAAAACTTTCAGTCCCAATACATGGAGGAAATAAGAAATAAGACATCTAATGATAAAACCAAAGTTAAGCAATATCTAACTAGAAATGTAGACCTATACAGGACACCACAAGGAAAGTGCCAACCAAAATAGTTAAGCAATATTCAAGAAAAAAAAAGGAATAAATAATTCCAGATCAACAACTGAAGAGGAGAAAGAAACCCATGCTCAAATACACACAGCAAAAACAAAATAGCAGAGATCAACAAACACTGCTTATTGGATGGTCAAGAACCCAGGAATACAAAGTCACAATACAGGTTAACACCAAATACTACTCTACTAAAACACACACACACATAAAAAAATGTAGCAACAAAAATGACTTCTCTCAGCGTTCTGCTATAGTCATAGATCAGTACCTTGCTCAACTATCATTAGAGAAGCTTCCTCCTGAAGCAGATGGGAACAAATTCAGAGACCCATATCCGGTATTATGCAATGATGAGAGACCTTGGAACACCAAGCTCTAAAAGTCATGTCTGCATCCATTTTTCCCCTTGAAACTTAGGAAACACCAAAGAAGAGAAAGCAGAAAGAATGAAGTGCCAGAGGAGGAGAATACCATGAATACAAAGCACTTTCAGTCAACCTGTTTTATGTACATCTGAACAACACAGAGAAAACCAGGCAGCATGCACAGGACCTGCAGGGCTCTGAATTAGATGAGGCTTTGGGGCAGAAAGACAAAGTGGACACATTGTCTCATCCCTTTCCAGAAGCAATAGATACTTGAAATGAAATTTGTTTCTTCTAAGGCATCTCAATGGGAAACAAAAGGAATTGTTTTTCAATTTTGTTATTTATTTTATATTATCTATATTTTTCCTTCTCTCTTTTACCCTAAAGATCCTCTCATATATATCATGGCTTTTAACTTGGGGTTCGGTTGGCTTTTCCTTTTTACCTTCTCTTGGGTTTTTTTCCCTTTTGTTTTTGTTTGTTCATTTGACCAATGCCACTGCTTTATCTCTTGTGTTATCTTATTATTTCATTTTTGATTAGATGCCTGTTTTTTGTCTAATGAAAGACAGAAACTGAGGGATCCTGATGGGTAGTGGTATGGGGAGGAAATGGGAGGTGTTTTTGTGGCTGTAATGAAGATACCTTATTGAGAGAAAAATCTACTTTCAATAACAAATAAAATCTGATAAAAAATGTATCTGCCCTTGCACCATTAGGGTATCTTCAAGCCATGGTCCTTCTTGCAATGTTTAAAGATGCAACGTTCTCTTCTAGCAGACAAATACTAATACCTTAAATATAAGGAGTCTGTCCAAATATTGTAAAATAAAAATTTTCTCAGAACAGCAAAAACATCTAGTAAAACTTGTTCAAAATAGCAAGTGTGATCATCCAAAGAACAATAACAAAATTTGAAGGAGGTAATGGAAAGGCAAAAAATTGCTCATATGGGATATTAAAAATGCCACCAATGCTTCTCCAGCCTCCCTATATGAGCAATATTTATTGAATCATCATAATCATGAAAAATAAGCAACATCTTGAACACCTAAAATAAAAGAATAAAAAAATTAAACTTTTATATAAGGTTGGATACACAAAAGCTTAGCCTTTTATATATTCATTGGATTTCCCTCTTTGGTAAAACTTTTAAAAAAATAACAGTGGTAAAACTTGGAGAGAAAATTGCCATAGGAATGTAAAATGAAATTTAATTAAATAAAAATTTTTAAAGTATCATAATAAATACAGCATGTACTCCATAATCCAAACTGCTGCATATATATTTACATGATCAAAACTTGAATTTATTTTTGAAAACAAACTACTAGTTTTAGTATTAGTAGTAAAATTTATTTGAATCAATGAATAAGAAATATGAAAATCATAAAACATGCTAAGATTTTTTTTTTACTTCCATGACAATGTAGAGGAAACCTGTACTTACAAACTCATTCGGAAATTTATTTACTTCTTTACTTCTTTGTCATAAATACATGACATTAATTTGCTATTTATGCTTTGCTTTCCTGTCCTTTTTTTACCATAGTCACAAAATCATTTCTAGTAACAATGCCATTAAGAATTCACCGTTTGCTTTCTTCTTGGAGTTTTAGAGTAGACCAGGCTGGTCTCGAACTCATAGAGATTCACCTGCCTCTGCCTCCCAAGTGCTGGGATTAAAGGCGTGCGCCACCACCGCCTGGCGACATTTGTTTTTTTTGATAGTCTCGTCTGTTTCATTGTTCCATATGTCTGAATTTATGACAATATCATGTATCAAGTTAAAATGAACATGCAGACAATCAACAGAGTGAAGTGGAAGCCTGTTGGTGGACACAAAATATTTTCAAGTTATATATTTTTTATAGATATTATCATTTATATTAAATAAAGTTTCAAATAACTTATGTAAAGGAGAAATTATTTCAATATAAATCATTCAATTTACAGAACTGAATAAATTATTGAATTTACATTGCCTAAGATGAATATGACAGACTTGCTCAAAAGCAATAATCATTTTAGAAATTCTTTTATAATGTAAAATGTTATTTTGTCCACATCTATTAGAATAACTCTAATATGAAGAATCAAGGCAGTTTCTGACAATTAGGTAGGGAAATTTGAAATTTTGTATACCATTACTTGAAGTCAAAGTGAAAAAAATACAGGAAAAAAAACAGATTTAATGCTACTCATAAAATTTATCAAATTTTCTCTATTACTCTGAAATCTCACTTTGGGGATATTTATGAAGATTGATCTAATAAGGTTGTTCAAAGGTGGTAAAATTCTTCTCTTCACTGAGACACTGTTTACAGGTAAAATTCTGAAACAGATGAAAGTTCTCTATGTAATGATACTGAATATAAGTACGTATGATATACAAGCACAATGTTATAATCTCTAGTGTTATAGGAAAGTATTCTTGTTAATGAAATAGAAATAAGAATATTAAGAACAGAATGTCTCATCTGTCAGTCATAAAATATCAAACATTAAAGATATCTGCTTTTGCAAGTTACCTGTAATAGGTAAAAAAAAATCACAGAAAGAGGATAGAGAAAAGGCGTTCCTTTTGTTTTGTTTTGTTTTGTTTGTTTTGGTTTGGTTTTGTTTTTGAGACAGGTTATCTCCATAGCTTTGACTTCTAAGAGTGACCACCATTGGATGAAGGAGAAACAGAAGATGGTATGAAGTTTACAAGATGAAATGTTTCAGATAACTGTGGCACAATCATAAGGATACATTCAGTGTTAATGAGCAATACTGCTTAAAGCCATCTAATATAGAAAATCTGTCTTTCTTTGTACCAGGATTAAATATTTTAAAAAGATAGAATGGCTGGTATTTATCATAAAACTTAATATCGAAATTTTAAATCAATACATGTCAATATACTATCATTACTTATAGTCTAACTGGATAATGCTAACATTTCACACATGTATAGCAAATATATACCATTTTTTCAAAAGGAAGTATTTTATTAGAAAATAAAAGTTTTATGCTCAATGAATATCAAAATACAAGTATCTTTATTGCCAAAATATACATAGCTCTGTAGTATGGAAGAGTCAGTTGTCCTGCAGGCCGACTGACTTACACCTGGGCTGGCTAGCTTATGCCTGAAATAATCACACAGAAATCTGTAGTAATTAAATAACTGCCTGGTCCATTATTTCTAGTCTCTTATTGGTTAACTCTCACACTTGATTCAACCCATTTATAATAATCTGTATGTCACAATGAGGCCATGGTTTCCCAGGAAAGATTCAGCATGTCTGACCTGGTGGCTAACTCCATGGTGGCTCTCTCTCCCTCTGTCTTCTTCCTCTCAAAATTCTGTTCTGTCTATTCTTCCCACCTAAGGGCTGCCCTATCAAAAGGCCAAGTCAGCTTCTTTATTAAACCAATAAAATCAACACAAATACAGAAAGACCTCCTACATCATAACTCAAATATTAGAAGGAATGTCTAAGGAAATTTAAAATGGATATTTTTATTAGACCAGTGGTGGTTTCACATGCCTTTAATCCCAGTAATTGGGAGGCTGAGACAGGTGGATTTCTGAATTCCAGACCAGCCTCATCTACAGAGTGAGTTCCAGGACAGCCAGGGATACACAGAGAAAGACTGTCTTGAAAAACCATTAAAAAAATAAAAATCCTTGTTAGAAGATAAATAATACATAGTATTGCAGCTTCTATAACTCTGATACTTTGAAAGCATAACTATTTTCTCATGTGTATATAATTCTGCAACAAGAAGGTCCGATGAAACATTATAATTTATTTTAATATATGCTCTTAACAATTTTAAATGTATGTATATGTATATTCCTCACTGTCAAATATGAAAATTGTATTCTGTAATGGACAATATAATATAATATATCATAATATAATATAATATAATATAAAAATATAATATACAATGAGGAGCAAAGAAAGTCAAAAGAGAATCATTGAAAGTGAATGTCTGCAAATGTACTGCAATGGACAGAAAGAATTTCTAGATAAATGAGTACAAAATCAGTAACGACAAAAAGGGTCACTGTGAACATGATGTCGCACTTGTACCTGAGGCTTTATCCTCTGGTTGATGTTACACAGCTTGTCACAGTCTCCCTCAGACTGAAGTTCATGACTGGAAGCACAGCTAGAGTAATCTTAGTCACCCAGAGTTCAGTTTCATATAAAGGATTTCAGTGAAAACAGATTATTCAAACATACATAAAATTTCGAGTCATTGTCACACCGAAAACTGAAAACTTCTGTGTTTTTATTACACAGATAGGGTATCAATTTCCTGGTTAAAGAGAACATGAACACAATGCCCAAATTCATGCATGAAGGAGTAAAGCTATTTTTAATATAAGAAAATCCTTTAAAGGAAAAACAAAAACCTAGGTATTTTGATCTATGATGAAATCTGAAAAGAAAAATCTATTCCTGGAAAGAAAAGATTCCAGATGAATTCATAATCTCTAGCGACTAATGCATATTTTCAATTCAAGCAGAACCTTAACCTTCGCCATTCATTTTTTTTTTCTTTATTGGCCTGGTAAGTTCTTTTTAGAAAAATATTTTTCTGCAGTTTTACCCCCCCCCAAAAAAGAACCAATGCAAGCTGTGACTGTAAAATGAGGATGTTGAGAAGGAGGAACAAGATAATGTATTCACATTTGGAATTATTAATTGGACAATAGATTTCTTGACAGAAATGCCAGAATTAAAGAGATAAGGCTGTGATACATCCAGAATCTAAGGAAAAAAGGTTCAGTATTTTTTATTGTTTTGTAATAAACTCAAGTACAACCACATTCGTGGGTAGGCTCCATGTCCAGTAGAAGATGACCAAGACAAAAATTTCTCAATGATACTTTTGTATACAATTGGTCTTGTATTGCTGTGTTTTGGTAGTTTTTGTTTTACTGGTCTTTTGCTTTTTTATTATGGTTAACAGTTTTTGGGTTTTATGAGTACTGTTTTTTTTACTATATATTAATGAGTGTATGTGTGTATGTGTGATTGTGTGTCTATGATTGTGTGTTCTTGGGCCTTTTTAGGATTCTGTTTCTTTTCTTTTTTAATTCTGGTTTGACTGGTTTTTCTTGGATGGTTGGTTTGCCAGTTTTTTGTTGTTGTTGTTGTTGTTGTATTTTTTTTTTATGAAAAGAGAAGGAAGGAGTGGAATTGAGTGGATGAAGAGGCACAGAGGATCTGGAGTAAAAAATGGGATCAAAATATATGCTATGAATAAATTTATTTTCTATTTTAAAAAGTACTATAACTTAACAGCAACAAAAAACAAACAAAAAAGAAACAGAAATTTTAAGTTGAACATGCCAATTACCTGGACCATCTATGTGAACCTTTATCAGTATTTTTCCAGAGGTGCCATTCAAGCAAAATGAAAAAGAAACTTAATCCAAGGACTTTCAGAACAAATGAGTTACAGATAGCTATAGCACTTTCTTAGAGAACTTGAGTATAGATCAGGGCAAAACAACAACAACAACAACAACAAAGGTTCAAGAAGAACAGACTCCAGGAATGAAAATTATCAGGGATAATACATCATCTGATATGTTATAGGGAGAGGCTGCTTGTTTGTCCTGGCCAGCTGGCTAGCTTAGCCATGAAATAACCACATAGAAATTGTATTAATTAAAACACTGCTTGGCCCATTTGCTCTAGCCTCTGATTGGCTCTCACATTTTGACTTAACCCATTTCTATTAATCTGTATATCACCACGTGGCAGTGTCTTACAAGGAAAGATTCTAACAAGTGTCCATCTCAGGCGGAGGATGCATGGTATCTCTGACTCTGTTTTCTTTTTCCCAGAATTCAGTTCTTCTCCTTAACCTGCATCTGTCTAGGAGAGGAGAGTCATGGAGACTGCCTGAATCAGCTTTCTTTCTCCCAGAATCCTGATCTGTCTACTCCACCCACCTAAGGGCTGGCCTATCAAAGCCCAAGCAGTTTCTTTATTAATTAACCAATGAAAGCAGCAGATAGATAGATGACGCTCCCACATCACAATCATGAATATGAGAGTGAAAGAAAAGACTATGCCCTTTAGCAAGCTTATGCAAATGATAAATAAGGCAGTGGTGGGCTCACCAGACCCACTCATTTCTGAAAAGTTATAGGTAACTAGTCAATGTTTGCTAGACGAAAGAGCTCATGAGCCCAGGTCCCTTACCAAGAATAGAGTTAGCCATTTCCAAGAAAGAGAGGTATCTTTGTTTGTTTTTAAATATTCATTGAACTCATTGTCTCACTGAGTTTAAATTGAATGTTGTCTTTTTTTTTTTTTTACCTTCGGACCTGTATGGTAGATATTTGTCATTCTCTGAAAAAAAAAAGTTTATATAGCTTGCCTGAAGATATAACATCCTTTGTTCAGTGTTTTCTTCATCTCTGTCACACAGTGTATATAGGTATATTAAATCTATAATCTAAGCATCATAATACAAAGATAAAGAAAATAATTTCAATGTTGATATTATAACATTGTATGATAGAAAATTTATTGAGTAATTCAGGATGATATTTAATAAATATTAGTTATTAACAACTGTTGAAAAGTCATAATTTTGGTAATAATTGCTTCTAGCAATGAATCAGATTGTTTTATATTTTCTTCAGTATTAAGGTATTGGTTACTAAATTTACTCCCATGAAAAAGTGGATAGTCTCATAGAGTCCCATTGCTCTTTCCTTATTTTCATGAATGACCGTGAGTGGTTGTGCTCTTTCTGACATTATATTCAAGGAAATAATAAACTTCCATCAAAGTTTCACCATACAATTTTTTGATTATTTTCGTAAATTATTTGTTTTGATTTTATTTGCATTAAAATAACATAATATACAACATATGTGTACTAAAAGTATAAAATCATGAGTCATCTCTCAGGATCTTTATATAGCTATAGTGATACATTCTACAATATATACTTTTATTTATATTTGAGATTTTGATATATAAGTATTATATTTATATCATTATTTTCTCCATCTCCTACCTTCAATTCTTCACATGTGTGTTTTACTCTTCTCAAAAACATGCTTTTTCTTTCTTTAATAAAACTGTTTTACAAACAAATGTGTGTGTTTATAAAGAAAGCTTCTTGAGATCATTTACCCTTGATCATGTGTGTTTAATGCTGAGCTGTGAGGTTGGCTTTCCTAGCAAGGGGCTCATCATTGGAGAGGATTTATTTCACTTCTATCAGAAATCATCGATTACCTATAGTTCATTTTCTAAAGCTGAATCCTATCAAATGTCTCCACTTGTATAGACATGTCAAATAATGGTGCCACATTCTAGATCTTGTTTAAGTAACAATAGAATAGAAACTATTCATATTACTTTATTATTCTGTTATTTTTATCAGTACCCCATGAATTCTTGACAGTAGATAACTGTAGTGCCATAGCACAATGTACAAAAGTTCAAAGGGAAATTCTTTTTGTTTGCTTGTCTTTCTATTTTTATTTTATTTAAAAGAAAACAAAAAAAAAAGTATCTTTCTTTTCATTTCCATACCAGTACTCTTTTCCATTCCCTACTCTCCTCCTTTCCCTCCACCTTCCCTTCCACTACACAACCCATCCACTCCTCACAGAGGGTAAGGCACATTGCTTTGAGGAAGGACCAAGTCCCTCACTATTATATCTAGGTTGAGCAAGGTATCCCTCCAAATAGAGTGGATAACAAAAAGCCAATAAGAGCATTAGGGATAAATCCTGCTCTCACTGCCAGTGGCCCCACAGTTTGAAACTGGCAGGCTCTATAAGGCTGGGAATGTTACTTCTCCCTGCAGCCAAAAGGACTACTTGATGATTATTCATCTGCATTTACTGTTGTGGTTTCCCTCTTATTCCTCCTGTTCGTTCCTTCTTGTTGACACCTATGCACCCTCACAAAGACTTTGTGTGAGTCCCAATATAAAGTGGTTTCCCACATGACAAAAAATGACCTAGATTTTTAAAGTATTATAAAATTTCTCCCCAAATATTTTATTAGAAAAGTGGATGGTTGGGTTGAATCTCAACTAGCGACAAATTAGAATATACATATTCTTCCTAAAGGTACTGTTCTTTCTGAGAACACTGACTAATGCAAACAAGATACAAAAACATATAACTGATTCCACAATAATATTTCTAAATACTTTACAGGCTCTGGTAGAAGCAAAAAGTACTTTTTAAAATTCAACATTAATTTTTCAAACACTTATATATCTAGTATTTTGAATTCAGGGCTTTCACTGTTTTACATGTCTTCAAGTACCACTTCATCATATTCAAAATCTCAGTAATGACTTATTCATGCCTTAAAACACTCCCTTTAATAAACTTATTCTAAGAAACATTTTCTAATTAGGCATTGTAGAAAGAATAAATTGATATTTTTCACAAATCACTTTCCTGGGACAAGTACAACATATGTTAATTTGCTACAAAACAATGGAGCATATATTCAAAGCTGGGTTATGAAAATGAGCTTCTTGCCTTTGGGGAAGGTACATTGAGGAATGAAACACAAAGTTCTGGATTTATCTCAAAGGAGAAAAATAAGTTTCCTTTAACTGTTTTACTGTGACCATAATAAAATTAAAAAGAAAAATCCCCAGTGTTGCAAGGAGGGAGTTGCTTGTTGGTTCCCAGTTGCCCAACCCTGAAATAACCACACAGAAATTATATTAATTGATTCACTGCTTGGCCCATTGGCTCTACGTTCTTATTGGCTAACTCTTACATATTAATTTAACCCATTTCTATTAATCTATGTAAGGCCACTTAACAGTGGCTTACAGACAAAGTTTTTGCATCTGGAGGATCCATGGTGTCTCTCTCTCTCCACCTTCCTTCCCCTATCATTCAGTCCCGTTTTCCCCACCAACCTAAGTTCTGCCCTATCAACAGGCCAAGGCAGTTTCTTTATTCATTAACCAGTAAAAGCAACAAATAGATAGAAGGACATCCCATACCATCCCAGGATTATATTTAGCCACTTATAGAAGCTATATACAATAATTAATCTTATAACTTATTACTATTATTACTATTATTGTTGTGTGAATATGTGTACAGTTGTACACAGAAGACAGAGATGACCTCGGGTGGTCATGTGTCTGACAGCCTCATGTCACTCGCCAGACCCATCTTTTAATTTTTTTCCACAGATATCTCTCACTGGCCTGGAGTGAATCAAGAAGACTCCTTACAGGTTACCAAAACCTTAGGAATAAACACAACTCTGTCTCTCTGACAGTAATTTTTGAAATTTTATGACCTTTGTTCTCTATTGAAATTAATAAATCTGAAGGTCAATCTGATTACTTTCGAAATTTTGCTGAATACATTTTAAGCATTCTCAAAATGTATAAAGATACATTTAACTGAAATGCAACATTTCTTTCTATTTGCATTATAATCCCCATGAACATGCTTGGTTATGCAATACTGTCTTATTTAGTACAGCTGACCTTAAGATGACTTGTAGCTGATGCAGGCATTGAACTTCTGATTGTCCTGCTTCTACTTCGCTTTGCCAGAATTGCAGAAGTGTGTACCATTCCCAATATGCACCTATCACTTACAAAATATTTTCCAGCATTATTTAAAATATTTTTCTATTAACAATTTAACAATTTAGGCAGTCCATCACAAATTCTACCCATCATTCTTTCTTTTACCTGCTGTTTTGATTGATCTGAATATTTTGAATTTTCCCTACATACATCCTTTGGTGTGTGTGAAATTCATCAAATTTATTAAAATTATCACTCAGCCTTTTTTTATGAGCAGTAAGTTTTGATCTAAAATTTTTATTTCTAAGTTTAAAAGAACATGTATACTTGACAGACAAAAAATATTATTCCATTTCCTTGTCCACCTCTGATATTTCTTTATACATTATTCTCTATCACAGGAAATTCAATTACTGTTTTCACTTTCCTTTATTCATTCATATTTTCTCCTTGTTCTGATCTCTTTTCAAACATATATTTAAAATAAGTAAATTTTATTATTTCCAACTGAAATAGCAATCCATTTACTTCTCTGTGTGGCTCCAATAACCACTAAATCAAGGCCAATAATAACTCATTAGAATTCACGAAAACTGTCTTAATTCTATTCTGTGATTTGACTCTAACTCTGTGTTGTAGGATTTCCCCTATTAAAAAGCAGAAAGATAGTTTTAAAAGAAAAACTCAGACAATACTCTTCAAGCTTGTATTTTATTATGTGTACTATCATATTATAATATGTACTTTCAAAAGAATAGCGCAGCCTTTTATAAAGCATGCTGTTGCCCAACCTTTGTCTGCCCCACTGATCAGAACATTAGTTGTTTTTATCCACATTTAAAAGAGTTTAATTAAGAATTTTCAAGAACTTTCTAAATACAAACACATGTTCTTTTTCTGCAAATTATTTTCCCTGGATTTGTTTAAGCTGACTTTTTCATTACTCCTGGTTATAACTGAAAAGTGTCATTCTCAGAGCCGGGTGGTGTGGCACAGACCTTTAATCCCAGCATTTGGAAGGTAGAGGTAGGTGGATCTCTGTGAGTTCAAGGCCAGCCTGGTCTATAAGAGCTAGTTCCAGGACAGGCTCCAAAGCTACAGAGAAAGCTTGTCTCAAAAAACCAAAACAAATAAAAAATGAAATCGTCATTCCCACATATCACTGACAGATAAAACATAGGGTGTGCACTTTGATTTGATTCTTACAGAAATGTTAGTTTTAGTATAATTATCTTATGTAAGCATGCTGCGCAATTAAAAATATATTAATTGTCTTACATTTAAATTAGCTTGTGTCATTTGTTATTTACTCTACATGTACACATCATACTAAAAGTCTTTTTCTTGTCTTATATTACATTCTCTTTATTTCTTCTATTCCATTATATTTTGTGATTACCTTGTGTGTTCATATATTTATTTCATATATTTAAAATATGAAGAAAATAGTGTCTTTATATATCTTTCATCATGATAGCTATTCTTTCTTTTAATTCTTTTTTTGTTATTTATTAATTCTATATGTATGTGCTTAGTATATGTGTGTGTACCATGTATATGCAGGAGCCAGCTGAGGTCAGAAGAGAGTTGGATCACTTTGATATAAAGGCACAAGTAGTATGTGAGCAGTCTCTTGGACCATGGAAACCAAACTCTGATCCTCTGCAAGATATTGAGTTATCTCTTTAGATATGATAGCCATTCTGTTTTGTTTAATGTATTGAAAAATAAAAATGTTAAGATATCATAAGCTTTGTCAGGATTCATAGATAAATCACATAATGAGAGAAATTATTTAGATGCTATATAAATCACCGGGAAACTTCACCCATGACACTTCGACATTGTGACTATCTTAAGAAGAGCTGAACAAATACAACATGGATAGACATGCAAAGGGGGCAGGATGAAAAGCTCTCACAAATAGACAAAGGACTGTAGGAATCTAAAGGATGCTGAGAGTAAAAATGATAAGTATAATCAGCACCTATTTGACACTAAATACATACCTCAAAAATGAACTGCTACAGTAGCTTCACTAAAACATGTGCCTGACTCAAGTGAAATGATCTGACTCCAAATGCAGCTGTTATACTTGTAAAAATATGCAAATTGAAATAATTTTGGGCCTTATTTTTTCCATTTCTGTAGTGAGAAATATTAGTAGATCTCTTGCTTCACAGAGAGGCTTAAAGAGTAAATATTATTGTACTAAAATCATTTCATATTCTATATAAAGTGATAGAAGTTACAGGTCATATTATAAAAACACAATAATGTTAATACTTATAAAATGTCCAGTTTCCTACTAATTTCAGATAAGACATTATATATTTCTCTTTAATGCAATTTAATATTAAAATGATACTACTATCTGAACAAATATGTAACTAGTCTTCAATGAAATATCAACTTCTATGTCCATTTGCTGATTCTTCTTTACTGTCTATATTGTGTATAATCAATTCAAGATTACCTGCAATTAAATCCAATGTGGTAGGTGTTTGTCTGACTTTTCATTAGTCATTGAGGAAACAAACGTCACCATAAAATTTTAGCAGAAAAAATAAATAGCTAACTACTGACAGTATATGAAATTCACAGTACTGTCATGAAGAGGAAAGTCGTTATTGGAAAGCTTTGTGCAGCTCAGAAAGTATGCACCCATAGGAAAGATGAAAAATTACATATTTCTATATTCTCTGGGATGTTTTCCAAATAACTTCTGGAATGAGACAGCTGTACCCTTTCATCTTTTCCCTATTGCCTCTTTATATGGTTAGTTCCAAATGAGATATTTTGTGTGTTGTTTGGATTGTCAGTATATGAATTCATGCCTAGTTCTGTCGAAGCACAGCGTGTTGGTTATATATTTATTGATCTCTCACAAAATGTAAGGAGACACAGAGAAAACATATGCCCACAGTTCTAAGAATTTATATTTTAAATTTAGAACACATGTCTTAAATAAGTATATGCAAGAAAGATAATTTTGCTAGTAACTTTTTAAACTGAGTTAGTTAGTATAGCATAATAAATTCAACATAAATGGTTTATAAATTGGATAATCAGTAGCTTTAATGAAAGCTAGCTCTGTAGACAATGTGTCAAGATTTTCTTGACAGCTAGCTTCTAAATTATTATTTTTCTTATCAAAATTCAATTGCACAATATACATTTGGTAAATATTTTATTGAAACAGATTCTAAATGAGGCTTTTTTGATGTCTTTGGATACTGGATAATTTTCATCCTCAGAAACTTGCTCTCAACATAAAGCTTATACAAAAGAAAACAGAGTTAAAAATAAATCTCTTTCTTACTCTCTTGTTATTGGAAAACTGCAGAATTAAAATTATACTGATAAAAATTTAAAGTTGTTCTTTCAGCTCAACTGAAAGTTTAACTCATATTGTACAATCTCAGAATGAAAATCAATTTTCACATGAAGACAATTAAAGTTTCTAAAGTTAAACTATTCACATTCTCATAACAGTCAAGTTAAAGACATTAAAATCTAAATGTTACTGATTCCAAACGAAAATTCATCTCAAGAATTGTGCAAAATGGCCTGATGGGATTGTAGATTGAAAGCAAGATTTAAATAAGTGCTACTTTAGTTTTATGTGTAAGTAAATAGCTGGGGAAAAATGGTGATTTATGTGTCCAAATTTCTTCATATCCTCTTATCCTCTAACAAAACAGAAAGACCAATTAGGATAACAGTTACAATTTTTTTTTGAGCCTGTCCTGGAACTAGCTCTTGTAGACCAGGCTGGTCTCGAACTCACAGAGATCCGCCTGCCTCTGCCTCCCAAGTGCTGGGATTAAAGGTGTGCGCCACCACCGCCCGGCCAGTTACAAAATTTTTAAGAACATAATATAGGCAATTTCCTCAAAATACAAGTGAATTTTCAAAATCTCTTCTAACAAAATGAGTTTGATACAAAATAACACAGGAAAGGGAAAAGAAAAAGCAACAACAACACAAAAGAAAAACAAGGGTCCTTGAATATCAGTGGCAGAAACACAGCAGGCACTAGACATAGGATTCAAGGTATTATTCAAGATAATTGAGAAGCTCTTTTCTAGTTGGTGTTTTCTGCGTCCTCAGCACAAACTCTGCTAGTATGCAGAGAAACTACAATTGGTGCAAGCCTTACATGGTAACGAACCTTGTTCTCACCAAAACTGAATGGATTAAAGATATCCACTTTTTCTACATTAATTAAAACTTAAAAACAAAGTTAAGCTCCTCCACAAAAACATTTGGTATAAACTAGCCTGTATATTCGATATGGAGTTTATAGTAAAAGTAAAAATAACAAAAAAATGTTGTTGTAATATGAGCGGCAGGGCTGCGTCTCTGGCACCCGGCCGCCCGCATGGCTCGCTTATGCCCCAAAATAATTACACGGAAACTGTATTCTTTTAATCACTGCCTGGCCCATTAGTTCCAGCCTCTTATTGGCTAGCTCTTACATATTGATCTAACACATTTCTAATATTCTGTGTAGCACCATGAGCTGGCTTACCAGGAAAGATCTTAACCTGCGTCTGTCTCTGGTGGGCGAATCATGGCGACTCCTGACTCAGCTTCTTTCTCCCAGCATTCTGTCTGTTTACTCCACCCACCTAAGGGCTGGCCTATAAATGGGCCTAGGCAGTTTCTTTATTATTTAACCAATGACCTTCCTCCATCAAAATGTATGTTGGGTTAGGAAAATGAATTTTAATAAGAAAAATGCTACTACCATTTTGAAAAGCTATCAAATGCATGCATACTGTTAAACCAATAAGTTCCATACAAGGAATTGAGAGATAAGAACTTTATATAAGCATATGCAATACAAACAAACATATAAAAACAGAAATGCGTAGATGTTTTTCCATCTTTCTACATAATAAATAATTTACATTTCTTAATCAAAGTCCTAGTTCCTTGGGAAGCTAGTAACAGTGTGTTCATGAAGACTGTGAAAACCATTCCTAAATGAGATTTTCTTTCTAGGGGAAATGGCTCTTTGAATACAAGTCCAATTACACAACTGACTCTCAAACTTTCATTGGCTATGTTGCACAATGAGCATGGAAATTTTTTATTTATTTATTTATATTTATTATTTAATTAAAAATTTCCACCTCCTCCCATTTCCCTCCCGCTCCCCCCATCCCCCTTCCTCTTGCTCTCCAGTCCAAAGAGAAGTCAGGATTCCCTGCCCTGTGGGAAGTCCAGGGTCCTCCCCCCTCCATCCAGGACTAGGAAGGTGAGCATCCAAACAGACTAGGCTCCCACAAAGTCATTACATGCAGTGGGATGATTGGGATGGAGGCAGGGTGGATATGGGAGTAGGGAAGTATATATCTTAATTAAGGGAGCCATTTTAGGGTCGGTGAGAGACTTGACTCTAGAGGTGTTCCCAGGTGTCCATGGAGATGTCCCCAGCTAGATCCTTGGGCAGCTGAGGAGAAGGAGCCTGAAATGGCCCTGTCTTATATCCATACTGGTGAATATCTTGCATATCACCATAGAAACTTCATCTGGTGATGAAGCATGGACATTTTTATTATCCCTAAGTTTAAAAGTTTATTCATTTAACACAATTGAAATTATTGAATGATTCAACAGTTACTGAAACTTGTTGAAACAAATTAAATTAGTTACTTTAAACCTAATAAATATATAATTATAATTAGAGTTTTGATCAAATATTGATGCAATTTGTTTTGTTCAATTTATTTTCATAGTAGCAGTATGTAAGAACTGTGAAAGTTAAGATTGTTAAAGCAATAAGGGAGAACTGTTAAAAGAGGGATTCTGTTAATATTTTCAGATGGAATAACAGAAATGAAAGTCATTCCTTGTTTGCTGAATGAAGTAATTAATCTAAGTGAGACATGTCAGCATTTTGCTAAAGTACCATGTAAAAATATGTTGATGGTTACTGTATAAAATAGGATGCCATCACTAGAACTAACCAACCAAATGTACTATGGTAATATTGAACAAGAATGCCTTCCACAGGCTCATATGCATGAGCAACTGTTCCCAACTTGGTAAAAGTGTTTGAACAAGATTAGATGTGACCTAGTTTGAGGAGGTATGTCACTAGTGTTGTGCTCTAAGTTTTCAGAAATCCATTCTAGGCCCATATCTGCCACCTCAGTCCCCACCCCAACTGTTAACAACAGATCAATATGTAAAACTCTTAGCTATGCAACTGCTCCTGTGCTATGCCTGTTTGCTTCCAGTGGGACAATAGTCTCGTAGCCTGTAAAGATTTTTCACTTGAAGTTTTTCAGTAAAACGCTGATTGGCCAGTAGCCAAGCAGGAAGTATAGATGGGGTGAAGTATAGACTAAAAGAATTTTCACAGGAGGAAAAGCTCAGTCTGCAGTCATCACCTAGACACAGAAGAAGCAAGATAAAAATGTCTTAGTGATAAAAGATATTAAGCCACGTGACTAACAAGACAAAAAGTATGGGTTAATTTATGATGTAAGAGATAGTTAATAAGAAGCCTGAGCTAATACACCAACCAGTTTTTAATTAATGTAGACCTCTGTGTGTTTTTTGAGACTGAATGTCTACAAGACTTGGCAGGACAGAACCTCTGCCAACAGCTTCCCACCATTGTGATCATGAACTAACTTTCTGAAAATGTGAACAAACTATCAACTGAATGATCAGTTTTATGAATCTCCTTTATTATAACCTTTCTTCACAACAAAAGATATGTACAATTATTAAATAGGAAAATGTAAACTCTTTATCACCTTGTTCACTAAAACATATTACACGCAAACTCAAACTCTATGCATTTCTCTGATCTGAGTATGAGAGTACGATCCATGTACAGAACTACCTGTTTGTCATATGTAAGAGAAGAACCTGGAAACAACCTAAATGCCCCTCAACTGAAGAATGAATACGGAAAATGTGGTACATTTACACACTGGAGTAGTACCCAGCAGAAAAAAATAACAACATCTTGAATTTTCTAGGAAAATAGTTGGAACTAGAAAACATTGTTTTTAGTGAGGTAACCCAGACACAGAAAGACAATTTTCACATGTACCCATTCATAGGTGACTTTTAAACATAAACCAAAGAAAACCAGCCTACAAATCACAATCCCATAGAACTTAGACAACAATGAGGATACTAAGAGAGACTTACATAGATCTAACCTACATGGGAAGTAGAAAAACACAAGATCTCCTGAGTAAATTGGGATCATGGGGACCTTGGGGGAGGGTTCGAGGAGGAATGGGAGAGTCAGGAAGGGGAGCAGAGAAAAATGTAGAGCTCAATAAAAGTCAATAAAAGAGAGAGAGAGTGAGTGAGAGAAAGAGAGAGAGAGAGCGTATAGACCTGCATGCTAGGAAACACCATAATCATAATTCAAGAGCCAATTCCAAAAGGGTTTTTGAATCAAATAAAAAATGAGAACAGAAACAAAGCTATAGAAAATACTGAGTGAATATCATTATTTTAGATCAGAGGTTGCTTACTATAATTCTGTTTATATGGATGATGAATGTTTCATTATGTATTGGCAACACAAAATCATTTCTAGAATTTGCTTTTAGACCTAAAAGCAGAAATTCAGATAAAACTGAAATGCATGAAGGAAGATTTTTCAAAAAAAAAATGTTATGAACTATAAGTACTGAGGAATTATCTTACTACTTTGATTTTCAAATTCAAAGACTACAAGAGAAAATAAATTCCAACAGAAATCCGAAGAGCTACCCTCAGTGGAAAGAATGTTTCTCTTGTGTTACATGGGTGGTGTTTCTTAGTTCAAGACAAAACAACCAAATTGCAAGATTTCATGGAATTCTGACAAAGCGTTTGCTAAGAAAAGAGTTTTCTGGAAGCCAGAAAAGAAAATTTATGGATCTTACAATGTCATTGTTAAAGAAATGGGGAATGTTTTATTATAACATTGATAGTTTGATCCAAAATTAGTATTGGACCCACAATTTGAATGAATGGATGAAATAACTTTTATTCCTGAAGACCACATATGTGATGAATTTCATCTTAATTCTTTTCAGACATTTTTCAATATTTATATCAAAAACATGATTTTCTACCATCCTTCTTTATATTTACCTTAATTTTTCAAGATTGTTACCATCATCACAATTTTTGGATTAATAAATTTATTATAATTCAGTTTTTCCCTTTATTTCCATATACATCTGCTTTATGTGGGTTCCTAATGTATAGTTCTAGAGCGCTTGTAACTTACTAAATAGTACACACTGGCCTTAAATACACGACAATCTAGCTTGCTTCTCCATCCCAAATAGAAGGAATATGCAAGTGAGCCCTCACACCTACCTGATATACACTCAGTTGCTAATTAAACTGTTGTTTGGTATTTAATTACATGGTTCATATATGGTACTTTCATTATGAGAACTACAAATCTGATGTTTAATATCATATTATTGTTTCCTATTAAAATTTCATGGACTTCTTTCCTACTTTTATAACTTCCATTCCTTCATTTGAATCCATTACTTTTACTATCTAATTTCCTAGTGCAAATTATACATTTATGTAAAACTAAATTTCAACACTTCAGAGTAAAGAAAATAAAATATACTGAACCTTCTTTTGCAAAGCACAATGTATAATTTCTTACAAATGAAGAGTTATTCAGCAGTATTTTCTGAGCTTGGTAGAAGAAAAAGCCAATTCTCAGAAAATATATGTAATCTTAGTTAACATTGCCAAACTAATAGACAGGTAAGCTGAAACCTTATTCTAAGAATAATTAAAGGGATGCTTTATTCCCTACTTACCAGGAAACTTAAATTTTCAAATAATTATCAACCAGAAAACTTAAATTTTGAAATCATTATCCTTTCCAAAAAACTTGCAACATGAGCAAATACTATTTTTATACTCAACCAAATAAAAAAACTGGTTTATATCATGCTGTGTTTGTAGAATATCTACTCCTTAGAGAATTTCAAATTGCAAGGATTGTTACCCTTGCCATGGACTACTTCCATTGCCCTACAAAGGAACTTACTGAATTTCCTTTTCATTTTAGTGTAGCATTTTAACATATGCAACACTTTGTCTTGTAGAGTCTATACACTGGGGCCTACTTTTATTTATTCATTCATTTCATTTTATCACTGTAATCATGAGAAAATGTTAAAACAGAAATAAACAAACGAAAATAATAACAATGGGAGTGATTCTGCTCTCAGATTCTTTTCATATTTCAGAAAGGCCTTTTCCCCAGAAAACATTCATTATCTTCAAGTATTTATTTTCTACTTGGCGCCTTTCTCTATAAAACCTAGTTGCCATGTACCATGTATATCTCTAGACAAGTTCAGTAACACACCACAGGAAATAATGTGTCAGTGCTTTCCTTTT
The DNA here is from genome assembly GCF_950005125.1 of Chionomys nivalis. Taxonomy (NCBI): domain Eukaryota; kingdom Metazoa; phylum Chordata; class Mammalia; order Rodentia; family Cricetidae; genus Chionomys; species Chionomys nivalis. The sequence continues at coordinate 28,210,237 of NC_080088.1, read as the reverse complement.
TTTTTAATTAAAAATTTTAGTTGCTATTGTCCCCTCAGAGATTAACACTCTCACACCAAATTCCCAAACAGTTGAATATCACTACTGTCATCTTGTTAGTTAATGTGTCCACTAAGTCACATGTAATATTATCATTCTTTTCAGAGTGTCTCTTAAAAATTCACCCTTGTGCTTATCAGCAGGAAAATGCATGGTGTGCAACTCAAAAATAAATTTGCTTCAGAAAAGTTATACTAAAAACACCTAGATTCTCCTGTGGAATTGCCACGTCATTAGAATATTAGACTCTGCCTGCATGGTCAAAGAAAGCTACTGTAGATTTTTGCTTTTTTTTGTTTTTGTTTTTGTTTTTTTGTTTTTTTGTTTTTCGAGACAGGGTTTCTCTGTGGCTTTGGAGCCTGTCCTGGAACTAGCTCTGTAGACCAGGCTGGTCTCGAACTCACAGAGATTTTTGTTTGTGTCCTGCCAAGTCTACTTTCCTTCTAAGAGAGAAACACGCTATACTGCCCCACTGATGCTGTCTTACATCCACCTCTTCAGATCAGCTACATTTCTCTTGTTCTTTTCCTGACCAACTCAAAAAGCAGTTCTTTTGCCACGTAGAACAAAATTATGGTAACTGAATTCTGGGTTTGGTAACGGATTCAGGCGTGACTGAATATAAACAAAAGATAATCAAGAACCTCCTGCAGTCACATATTTTATTTAAGTTGAAGCCTCAGAATTTCTGTGAGACTTTAATTTTCTCATTTTATTTATTATGTTCGACAGATTCTGTATCACCTTTAATTCCTGTCACTCCAATCTTTTGTGATACCATGCATCCATAACTATTAGATCATAGAATTTCCCCTCATCTTTAATGGTACTACAAACCAAGCCTGGAGTTGAAAAGACACGAGCCATTTAAAATCAACCTTTATAAAATTAATGCGATACACTTAACGTAGGAAAGCTGAATAAGAATAGTACATAAATAATATATATTTGGCTGTTGTCAATGCAAGAACAATTTTGAAATTTCTGAAACCTGGCCTGTTTTTTAAAATTAGCCCTTCCACCAGCATCAAAACTCATAAAGCCGTTTTTGTTAAAAGTGGACACTGCACAGCAAATTTACAAAGAAGACCAAATGCAAATACCACTATTGTACTTAATATTATAAAAAAAAAGCCTGAATTTGTTGAGAAAAAAATTTCTGTTCACTCTTCATCATCCACCCCACCTGAATCTAGAGAATCAGTGCCATTCTTTCTCATGACTGTCACATGTAGCCCTGTTGTCTTTCACAGAGAAATAGATAACAGTGAGTTCAGCCTCTCATGTTAACCAAACATGCAGTTGAGACAAGAGAGTCCAATGATATTCATTTACTGTTTAATATACACATTTAAATGTATATGAGCCAACACTAAGAAAATTAACTTTATAACCTAAAATAGTTTTACTTTATTAGTATGATTTGTATCATAACTAATGTAGAACATTATAATATAATTAAGTACTCAAAATGTACATGCTTTATATCATAATTTTTAGCACTCAAAATAGTGTTCTTCTTTCATTTACCATGAAGAATCAAGCAATCTATTGAAGGAATAAACTTTCAAAGTTGACAGCACTATATATAAATATTGAATAACAACTTGAAGATTTTAAAGTTTCTTTCTTAAGTTCATATTAATATTTGCATTAAAACTGTTGATTTTTATGTCATTAATTATTCAAATGTCCATACAGAAATTTCAGATATTTCTATTCCTGTTTATGTGAAGTACAGAATTTCAAGTTTTCTTTTTCAAGTTCTTCACAGATCTCTGTAAAATTGGCATGAGTATTAAGCATGTTCTTCTCTGTATTTATTCCCTCTAGAGTCTTGAGTTCTGGTTGTTCTTCCTTGTATTATATAGTAATATGGTCAATGAAATGTTAAAAGCTATTTTAATTACACTGCTCATTTATAACTTAATTTATGATAAATGCTTACAATTATAAAGATAATATAATACATTTCAAAAACATATTTTTATAAATGTATGCAAAAATTTGTTACACAAACAAAATGTTCTATATGGACTTAAAAAAGATTTTCAATGATATAAAGCATGTATTTTGCTATATTATTTTATTGCACCAATGTTAATTTTTTTGTAGATACAAATAAGACACCATTTATATGGTAAAGATTTTACAGGTCAGTTTTTAATACATTTGCAAATGCTTACAAATATTTCAATAAAATTATGAAAAAAATTGAAATAGAAGAAAAACATGGGGACATGAATGAAGAAGCAACTTTATATTATTTTAAATCTTTTTGACATACTTGAAAAATGTGCACAATAATTATTAAAGCCTACTAATAGTATAAATTTATGAATCTCACTGTTATGTCTACACATATTCCTTTATAGGGAATTGACCATGTATTCCACATTCCCCCCATTTATCACTTTTCTTAACATCTCCTCACTCTTCTACTATATATGATCCTTTCAGTTACAGAAACAGTCAATTTTGGCAATTTTTAAGGTAAATATTCAAGACATAAAGCTTAAAGTAGTTACTAATAAAGTACTACACACACACTCTCACACACACACAAACTATTGCTTCTGTATCATAAAACTGATTACTACCCAAAGCCACTGTAGTAGTTTGAATGAGAAATTCTCTCAAAAGCTTATACGATTGAACTGGTGGGAAGGGACAGTTTGGAATGGACTAGGAGTGTGGGTTTGTTGGAGGGGGTGTGTAAATGGTGGCAGGATTCGAGGTTTCAAAAGCCTTTTGAAATTCCCTGTGTACCTTCTTTCTCTGTATCCTACTAGCATATCAAGATGTGAATTCACAGATATTCCTGCTCTCTTTTTTTTGCTCTGGACTATAGCCCTCAGAAGGATAAGTCTAGATATAAGTTGCTGTTGCCATACTGTTTTGTGACTGTAATTGAAAAGTAGCAAACACAGAAGTTAGTACTATACATGAGCTTTTCGTAGGATAGCCACGAACATGTTCATTTTGGAGAAATGTGGAAAAATAAGAAAGTAGATGAATGCTAAAATCATAGCTTTAATGGGCCTTCCTAATAGGAGATTAGAAGACAGCGATGCAGAGAGATTTGCACACCGTAGAGGCCTCCTAATGTGTGTCAGAATTGTATGGTGGTGGAATAAGAATGACCCACATAGGTTCATATATTTGAAATTTAGAAAGAGTTGTAATGTTTGACAGAGATTAAGAGATGTGGTATTGTTGGACTTGCTGTGGCCTTGTTGGATGAAGTCTGTCATTGTGAGTGGGCTTTGTGGTTTCCAAGCCAGGCCAAATGTCTCTCTCTTCCTGTTGCTTGTGGATGCATATGTACAAATATCAGCTACTTCTACATCACCATGTTGGCCTGCATGCTATCATGGTTCCTTCATTGATAGCACTGATCTAAACATCTGAAACTATAAAAAATAAAAAATAGATATTTTCCTTTATTAGAGTTGTTATGGTAATTGTACCTCTGCACAGCAATAAAACACTGACTAAGACAGAAGTTGCTATCAATGTGCAGAATATTGCTGTGACAGGCCGGTCCATGCTGTTTGTTGGTAGAATGTCAACTTTGGGCCTTTGGATAAGGAAAGAAGTTGAACACTTTAAGTAGGTCTTAATGGGACATACTAGTAGTAACCTGGAAGACACTAGTGCTGAGAGAAAAATGACAGACCAGCTCAAGAGCTTTCAGAGGCAAACAACATTACTAGGTGACTTAGAGACCATTTTCATGATATTTTGGCAAAGAATGAATCTGCCTTCTAATTTTGTCCAAAATGTCTGCCTAAATTGAAGAGTTTTGGGTCAATGGGTTTGACAGAGGAGATTTCAAGAAAGCCTAGTTTTGACCGTGTCATGTAGTTATTAGCAGTCACTCTTATGCAGATCTTAATGAAAAGAGTAAACTGAGCAAGAAAAAAAAAGTACAGTGTGAGGAGGGGTAATAGGAGCACCAGAAAGTGTAGCAGAGATAAGTTCTTTGCTCATTGTATGTGGTAGAAGATGGGAACTTTCAAAATTGAACTAAGTGAATTTTTGCATTTTGATATGGCTACAACCCTATGGGGACAGGGAATAGAATGTGGTAGTTGAATAAAAATGTTTCCTGTACTTGCTGGTTTTGTGTGTCAACTTGATACAAGCTAGAGTAATCAGAGAGGATGGTACCTCAGTGGAGAAAATGCCTCCATGCAATCCAGTTGCAAGCCATTTACTAAATTAATGATCAGGTAAGGAGGGGCCAGGTCATGGTGGCTGATGCCATCCTTGGGCAGGTGATCCCGGATTCTATAAGAGAGTAGAGTGATCAAGCAAGGGAATGCAGGCCAGTATGTAGTACCCTTCCATTGCCTCTGCATCAGGTCCTGCCTCCAAGATCTTGCACTATGAATATATTGAACATAAATTTGATGCCATTTTGACATTTTTAATATGGATAAACTGAGTTCATATTGCATTTCTCTCTGCTCCATGCAAAAACCTTATTGGTGTTTCCTTTCTGTCTGGAACTGCTTGTTCCATCTATTTTAGTTGTTCTGTTTTTAGCTATTGTTGTTTTCTGTATGTTTGTATTTTTGTAATTCACTTAGTATACTCAGAGTTGCTTACTGTCCTTTCTTTTAAAACAATATCTCTATATTTAGTTCAGTTTAGTATGGTTCTCAGATGAGAAAGAGGGAACCCAGGAATCTTTGCACAAATCTTGGCATAAAACATAGAACATATTGATGGAGATCCAGAAATTTGAATTCAGATATATCTGGTAGAAACCAAAAAAGAAGTGTGTGTATTCATTATAGTTTAAAACAGAAAATACCTCCCTTTTTTAATTTCTAATGCAGCCACTGTAATTGCCTCATGACTGAATATTCATTCTTCTTTATCTTGTTCTGGAAGCTCATAATGTGTTTACTTAGAAATTACAGCAATAGTTTAAGTTCTTTTCCAGCCCATAGCACCTAATACAGTTTTGTGCTAAGAACAGCTATTAAATAAACAATTGATGATTAAACTAATTGTTTCCATTGCTCTTTCAAAACAGGAGCCAGTGACATTGGTGATTAGGTTTTAACATTATCCTCTTAGTGAGTTTTAGAAATAATATGTCACCAATTTTTACTGTTCAAAGACTTAAGTTTTAAATATCACATTGTCAGCGAAACCACAGTCAACATGTATCACAGTACAACACTGAGTATTATCAGAGTCCTCAACATTAATTTCCATAAAAATGGAACTTTTTCTAAAAAATAGATATAAAATTACGTACTAGTCTAAACTTGCCTTCCATAATCTGCATTTTTTTTTCATATGTACCTCTCTGGATGTTTATTTGAAATGACTGCTTCCATCTAAATCCCGTTACTCCAGTTCTCTGTGTCCTTGAGATTTCTTTATTAACTAGATCATTGTGTTGCATGTTCAGCTCTATTAGGTTTTAGCTTAATGCTATGCTGTTTCACTCAGTGATAAAAGCCTTGTTGTAGTGTTTTTAATACCTGCAGTGCCTCTGTGATTTTGCACAAATTAATTGTTATTTTGTAGCTATTTCAGCTTTTTAGTACTTGGAAGCTCTTACTGAGGGGAAACTGGCTTATAGCATGACAGCTTCATTTACATAGGCAATGTGAAGTGGAATGATGAGAAAATTAAATCAGGGAAGGGAAAAAAATAAATGCACCACTGAAAAACCTCTGTGTTTGACCTGAGTGAATCAGCTTGAGAAACCAACTAAACGGAATGACCCAAATGATTGCTTTGGCCTTTGCTAAAGTTTATTTGAATAATAACCTAAAAGATTTAAAGCTCATATTCTTTGAAAAAAAAAAAGCTAGAACAAGAAAGATTTATGATGGCAAGCAACATTCAGTATGAAGTAGAGGATAGAAGTTACTTATAATATCTGAATGTTTTCCAGAGAATAACTGAAGAAACATCCTAATCATGTGTCGAGTCTGTTAATGGGGAAATAGAGGGATCATGTCCAATTGTCTCTCTCCTCAGCATCTCTGATGAGCTCTCTTAGTCACCTTCCCGATACGGGTATGGGTAACTCTGATGCAATCTTCAGACCTTGTCAGTTGTGCTTGCACATCTCTTATGTTATCGTATGAGGCCCCATGTTCCATTATGAGAAATGTTTTTAATTAAAAATTTTTATAATGCATCATTTAGGTCATTGAACTTGATATGAAGGATCATAAAATGAGCAGAGGAAACATAACACTTGCCTCACTGGCACTTCTAAAATTAGGGAATAAACAAAATCTAAGTATGAAGACACAGTTGTCAGCTAGATTTGAGAACATATAAATATCAATATTAAATTAATCAATACAAATTATGAAATGCTATTAAGGAGCAATTTATAAACTAATGAGAGAAGGTATAACTTAATAGTTGAGTTTCTGATTTCCTATATGTGCTTTGTCTGCCATTAATAGTGCTAAGACATTGGGGCAATAAGTACTTTGTAATATTTGTAGGAAACAATGCTCCATTTTTTTCAGAAATATTTGGAAGCAATCTTAGTATAATGCCTTTCCAGAATCAGCACTGAGAAGACAATGGTATGAAGCATCGTCATCCTTTATTATCTTTGATTCTAAAATTCATAAATCCTGAAACCATAATTCAGTTCTTTCAGAATTTGGAAGCGAAAAAAAGAGAAACTGGAAATGTTCTCTTTTAAGGAATTAGAGAAGAAGTTTTATGAGTAGAGACATTAAGAAAAGAGGGAGTAGAAGAATCTTGCATATAGTTAGATAATAGATGATTAGATAGATAGATAGATAGATAGATAGATAGATAGATAGATAGATAGATAATTTATTTACTTATTACAGGGGGGAGATGTTAATGTCTAAGCAACTATTATAAGAAATTGTTAGTGTCTAGATCACACATGACATGAAAATTTTAATACAAATAAGGTTAGCAGAAGAAAGAATTTACTCTAGTTTAATTAAAAAATTTTAGTTCTTGTTATATTTATGTGTGTGTTTGTGCCTTTTTATGTGCACATAAATGTGAGTGCCTGTGGAGGCCCAAAGAGAGTATCAGATCTCCTGGAATTGGAATTCCAGGTGATTGTGAAGAGCCGAACTTGGATGCTGAGAATCAAACTCTAATCCTCTGTAAGCGCAAGTGTGTTTAACTACTGGGCCATCTCACTATCCCAGTAGTTCAGTAAACAGATTGGTGATCTCTGTAATTGAGGTCAGATAGAGTTCAGTAACTGATGGAAGCAGAGACAGAGATCCACAGACAAGCACAATCCACTGGAACAACAGTCAAGGTGCCTGAATGGGACTGACCTAGGACTTTTGCATGTGTGTGGAAATCCTATAGCTTGGTCTCTTAGGAAAGCTTCTAACAATGAAATCAGACCTCTCCCAAGTGCTTAGCTCACTTTACATAACCTGATTCCCATGTTGGATTACCTGGTCCCACCTTGATGTAAGAAGAGTGTTGGAGGGGAGGCCATTTGTTTGTCTCCGGCTGCTCTGCAGCTCAACTCCAAAATAACCACTCACAAAATGTATTAATTAAATCACTGCTTTGCCCATTAGCTCTAGCTTCTTATTGCCTAACTCTTATATTAATTTAACCCATTTCCATTTATCTGTGTATGGCCAAGTGACTGTTTATACTGGCTAAATTCTGTCTGGCTCTAGTGGGGCTACATGGCTTCTCCCTCATTCCACCTCCTTTCTCCCAGCATTTCATTTAGTTTTCCCTGCCTAGCTCTGTTCCCCTATAGCTCTGCTATAGGCACAAAGCAGTTCCTTTATTAACCAATGATATTCACAACATACAGAGGGGGATCCCACATCAGGAAAAAGGCTTGGTCCTACCTCCACTTGATGTACCACGCTTTGTGCAAACCCATGAGAGGTATGTACATTTCTGAATGGAAATGGAGAAGGAGTTTATTGGGAGGTGGATAGATGGGAAAGGGAAGGGGATAGGAGCAAAGGAGTTTGAAGAAACTGATATATAAAATAAATGAAAACCAATTATGAGTGAGTGCATCCCCTGTTCCTCTTTTTGGGTCTGGATCACCTCACTCAGGATAGTGTTTTCTATTTCTGTCCATTTGCATGCAAAATTCAGGAAGTCATTGTTTTCCATACTTACTTCATCCATTCTTCCATTGAAGGGCATCTAGGTTGTTTCCAGGTTCTAGCTATTACAAACAATGCTGTTATGAACATAGTTAAGCATATACTTTTGTTGTATGATAGGGCATTTCTTGGGTATATTCCCAAGAGTGGTATTGCTGGGTCCAGGGGTAGGTTGATCCCGAATTTCCTGAGAAACTGCCACACTGCTTTCCAAAGTGGTTGCACAAGTTAGCATTCCCACCAGCAATGGACGAGTGTACCCCTTACTCCACAACCTCTCCAGCAAAGGCTATCATTGGTGGTTTTTATTTTAGCCATTCTGACAGGTGTAAGATGTTATCTTAAAGTTGTTTTGATTTGCATTTCCCTGATCGCTAAGGAAGTTGAGCATGATCTTATCCATAAATAAAGGACATTGAGCCTATAATTTGTGATCCTAGAGAAGCTAAATAAGAAGGTGAACCCAAAGAAAAACATATAAGCATCCTCCTGAATATTAACCTTCATCAGGCGATGAAAGGAGACAGAGCCAGAGTCCCACATTGGAGCACCGGACTGAAATCTCAAGGTTCAAATCAGGAGCAGAAGGAGAGAGAGCACGGTCAAGGAACTCAGGACCACGAGTGGTGCACCCACACACTGAGACAATGGGGGATGTTCTATCAGGAACTCACCAAGGCCAGCTGGCCTGGGTCTGAAAAAGCATGGGATAAAACTGGACTCGCTGAACATAGTGGACAATGAGGACTACTGAGAACTCAAAAACAATGGCAATGGGTTTTTGATCCTACTGCACGTACTGGCTTTGTGGGAGCCTAGGCAGTTTGGATGCTCACCTTACTAGATAGACCTGGATGGAGGTGGGTGGTCCTTGGACTTCCCACAGTGCAGGGAACCCTGATTGCTCTTAGGGCTGACGAGGGAGGGGAACTTGACCGGGGGAGGGAGAGGGAAATGGGAGGCGGTGGCGGGGAGGAGGCAGAAATCTTTAATAAATAAATAAATAAATGAAAAAATGTTATTAAAATAAAAATGAAGTAAAACAAATAAACAACAACAAAAACCATCAATTATGGTACTCACCAAGCTTAGTAAATGGTCAGCTCAGACACCCTCTCCAAAATTTCTAGGAGTCTTAGCTGGGGTTTGTAGTTGGGTGCTGTGGGCCTCTTCCCACAGCCCGGCTCATGGTTGCCTGGCTAGCTTATGCCCCAAAATAACGACACACAAACTCTATTCTTTTAAACACTGCTTGGCCCATTTCTGTTCATGTATGTAGCACCCCAAGGAGCGCTTACCGGGAAGATTCTAGCCTACGTCCATCCTGGGTCAGAGCTTCATCGCATCTGCCGGGGAGAGGGGAGCATGGTGCATGGCGTCTGCTCCAGAGAGCAGAGCTGTCGAGTCTGAGCTCACTTCCTCTTCCTCCCAGCATTCTATTCTGTTTACTCCACCCACCTAAGGGGTAGCCTATCAAATGGGCCAAGGCAGTTTGTTTATTGACAAATGACCTTCCTCCATCATTTCCCTTTTTTCTGTTTAAACAAAAAAAAAAAGGAAGGCTTTAACTTTAACATAGCAAAATTACATATAACAAAACAGTTATCAAGTAAAAATTACAATATTTACATCTATTTTATCTTTATCATAACTAAGGAAAACTATAACTATAACTATCTATCTATTATTCAACTCCATCAAAGACTCGAGAAGAATACAATATTACCTAAGCAAACAAAAAGTAAGCAACTTCTAAACTCTAGAAATGACAGAGACATCTCACTGCCTGGACAGTCACCCAAAGTTCCTCTGTACCGTTGGGGCATCCATCTTTGGCCTAAAGGTCCATAGTATCCAGAGACGTTTCCATGAAGCAGGAAATTTAAAGGCAGTTCAGTCACTATCTGCTGTGTCCTGCAGAATGTCTCGCAGACTCTTTCATGAATCAGGAACCCCGAAAGATCATCTCACCTTTAGGCAAGTTCAGCAGTCCTCTCTCTGCGGGTTCTTTGTGTCTAGTTTATAAAATAGTCCAGGTAAGAGCAGTTTCTTGCCCAAATGGCTATCAAACTCCATAAGGATCCTCTTCGATGCCCATCTTCTTCTTGAAGTAGATTGGTGCTGCCAGGATCAGAATGTCTCATTGTCATGAAAAACCCTAAGTTATTAAAACATTTAAAATACCATATTCTCTAGCCTTTGAAAGATATGATGAATGCCTATCTGAAATATATGCATGCACATCTAGAAAATCTAACTAACATGACTACAAACTTGACTATTATTGATAATTATCCATTAACAACTTATAGACATTACATTTTTAAGTGAACTACACAATCACAATACCTTAATCAATATCAGAAATACATATACATATAATAAAATTGACCTTAAATTAATATCAGTAAACCAAGATTCATATCAATGCAAATTATTCACATCTATATCATCTCCCCCTTTAAATGTAAAAGAACATTTATAAACAATATATGGGAACATGGGCGCAGTTTTTTCTCTCCAAACTGCTTCCTGCTGAATGGGGGCGCTGTTATTCGGGTCTTTTATGGGATAACCTGTCTGCTAGGTTCATCTCAGTTGGCAGTTGAGCGAAGCAATTTTTTAAGGGTGTTCACAGCAACCCTTCAGGAGGGCGTGGTCTATCATACCATATTGGGATCGAAGAAGCAATCCAAAGAGTCTCATCCTCTGTGAAAACAAAAGAAGAAACTCTTTTCCAAAGTATCATATCCTTAGATCCAAATTCTGAAGTCAAGGTATTTTGAAAATATCTATCTTGGATTAGTTCAGCAACATTTATAAACAAATATCTTTTAGCAGCTGTTGCTCTTTTCTCAGCATTCAAAAAATTCAAAGAGAGCATAATAGCATACAGTATCAAGATTTTCTGTGTACTTTCCATCTTTGTGCGGCTTTATTTTAACTCTATTTTGTTTATTTTTACTTTTGTTTTATATTTCCTGTATATCTTTGTCCTGGAATAATTCTGTAGACCAGACTGTCCTTGAACTCTCAGAGATCCTTCTGTCTCTGCCTTCCAGGCATGGGATTAAAGGTGTGTGCTACCACACCTTGAAGTCACAGAGGTAAATTTCCCTCTGCCTCCCAAGTGTTGGGATTAAAGGTGTGTACTACCACACCCAATTACTCTCTTTCTTCCTTATTTTACTTTTAAGAACTTTAATTTTCAGCCTGTATATATTTTTAAACACACTGTAAATCATTTAAAGTTTTCTTTTGTCTTTGAATCTCTCTTTACTGTATATCTCTCTCTCTTTTTCTGACCACATGAGTCTTTAATTTACCAAGCAATATCAGTAGGATGAAAGCCGTGCCATTCCTTAGCTTTCCAGCCTCATGGTGGAGATACCAGCTGTAGCCATGTTTATCACAACAACTCTGTGGCGTTTCAAGGTCCTTGCCAGCAAACAAGCTGCAATACTATATCCACAGACAACATTCAAGTCCTCTCTCTGTAGTCAGCCCTCCTGCCTCAAACAGTCAGAGTTTGCCCTGGCAGGATGGCCCAGAAAGCCGGCATTTTAAAACAGCACAACTTTTTTCCTGCTACGGCTGAAAACCGAAAAGCATGCCTTCAGCTTTTCACCAACACCGTTTTAAGTATTTCGTGGCAGGACCTCTTAAATGAGCTGCAAAGTTTCACAGCTGAAGCTGAGTCAGGAAGCCTCTCTTAGATGAGAGCGCTTGCTTGCCTCTAGCAAGCAGAACAAAACCAAGAAATTGCTGCTACCAAGAAAACATGCTTTATTCTTTCCCAAGCTTTCTCAGGCTTTCAGTGGATTCAGTCATCCACGTCTGGGCGCCATCTGTAGTATGGTGCTGTGGGCCTCTTCCCACAGCCCGGCTCATGGTTGCCTGGCTAGCTTATGCCCCAAAATAACGACACACAAACTCTATTCTTTTAAACACTGCTTGGCCCATTTCTGTTCATGTATGTAGCACCCCAAGGAGCGCTTACCGGGAAGATTCTAGCCTACGTCCATCCTGGGTCAGAGCTTCATCGCATCTGCCGGGGAGAGGGGAGCATGGTGCATGGCGTCTGCTCCAGAGAGCAGAGCTGTCGAGTCTGAGCTCACTTCCTCTTCCTCCCAGCATTCTATTCTGTTTACTCCACCCACCTAAGGGGTAGCCTATCAAATGGGCCAAGGCAGTTTGTTTATTGACAAATGACCTTCCTCCATCAGGGGTTATTGTGAATTCCTGGGTGTTTCCTTGGTACCAGATTTCTCCCTAACTCTGAAATGGGATCCCCTATGAAAAGATCACTTTTGTTACTCTCCTCCTCAGTACTGCCCCCAGCCTGCCTTCTAAGCGCAGCCTGCCTAACCCCTTTTATATAAATGTATAAGACTTTGAATGCATACATTATTTATATTTGTTTTTGCTTCTTAAGAGGCATTTTTTGTTGTTATGTACATATCAAACAATAAAATTGTTAAAAATCATTGTAGATTTGCATTTTAATCATGAAATATAACTTGCAAGATAAATTAAGCAATTTTAGCAATTAACAGTTATTTTTCTGGTATCTCATATGCAAAGATTTTTTTTTATATAACAAGTATTCATTTATGCCTTTGTATCCTTTCAATTCTTTGTTATGTTAGATTGCTTGGAATGTTGTATTAATATATATTGCATACATGTCTTAAAATTAAAATATTTTCGGGCCGGGCGGTGGTGGCGCTCGCCTTTAATCCCAGCACTTGGGAGGCAGAGGCAGGCGGATCTCTGTGAGTTCGAGACCAGCCTGGTCTACAAGAGCTAGTTCCAGGACAGGCTCCAAAACTACAGAGAAACCCTGTCTCGAAAAAGGTTTCAATCCTAATACATGAACTGGCTTTGTGGGAGCTTAGCCTGTTTGGACGCTCACCTTTCTGGACGTAGATAGAAGGACCTTGGTCTTCCCGCAGGGCAGGGAATTTGGACTGCTCTTCAGTATCGAGAGGGAGGGGGAATGGAGTGGGGGGAGGAGAAGAGGAGTGGGGAATAGGGGGAGGGAAGTGGGGGGAGGGGGCAATATTTGGGAGGAGGGGAGGGAAATGGGAAACGGGGAGCAGGTGGATATTTTAATTAAAAAAAATAAATAAATAAAATAAAATAAAAAAAAATTAAAATATTTTCCTGAGTGCTGATAACTTGATCATAATTTTAGGGATTTCAAAATTATTCATATAGCCAGACCTGGAAATAACCTACATGACCCTCCAATCAAAGAATGGATTAAAAAAAATGTAGAACATTAAAACAATGGTGTACTACTCAACGATAAAAAAAAAAACAACAAAAAAACCAAAAAAAAAAACCAATGATTTCTTGAAATCTGCAGGCAAATTGATGGACCTAGAAAAAAATAGAGTGAGGTAATTCAGACACAGAAAGACAAACGCAGTATGTTCTCACTCATAAGTGGATATTAGACAAAAAGAAAGAATACCATTCTAAAGCCCACAACTCCCAGAGAAGCTAGATAACAAGGAGAGACCTAAAAGAGACATACAAGGATCCCACATGAAAGGAGAAAAAGACAGTCACTGACTCTGGACCGACAACTGGGGAACCTACATAGGACTGAACTAGGTCCTCTGAATGTGAGTTACAGTTGTGAAGTTTTAGCAGTTTGTGAGGCCCTTGGCACTGGGACCAGGATTTATCCCTAGTGTGTGAACTGGCTTTTGGATCCCTATGGAGGGATACCTGGCTCAGCCTAGATACAGGATTGAGGGCCTTCATCCTGCCTAAACTTGATATGTCAGGCTTTCTTGACTATTCATGGGAGGCCTAATCCTCTCTGTGGGATGGGAGAAGGTAGGGGAAGTAGGAGTAGAAGGGAGGAGAAATTGGGACTGGTATGTAAAATAAAAAATAAATGACCATATGCATGCACTTTGCCTCTGATATAAATTTGTACTGGAGCTGGCAGGAAGCCCTGTGGGATTCTTCCATTCTCCACCATGCTGGTTAGCTTTAATTATCAGCTGTCCATAACAGAGAAGACAATTTCAATGAGAAATTGTCTACATAGGCATGGATGTGGGCATTTCTGTAGGAAATGATCTTAATTAATTTAGTTAATATTCCAAGACCCAGCCCAGTATCAAGAGAACCATTCTCTACACAAGAAATCTTGAACAGCCTAAGAATGAAGAAATTCAGATGAGTACAAGCATGTGTGTGTTCTCTTCTCACTCTTCTTAACTTGAATGTGGCATGTTTGCTGACTGGAGCTACTGACACTGTGACTTCTCCACAGAGATGAACTATAAACTTAAATTGTTTACTAAAATAAGCACTTGCTCAACAAAATGTATTTTTATCTTGATAATTTATTATAGAAACAGAAATTAAACTAGAACACCGTCTTACATTTGGTCTCTCAAGCTTGCCTCCTTCGTTCTTTGCTTTTATTGTTACTCTGTGTGTACTTATGGTTTCATGCATGAGTCTTAGTGTGAGATATTACTTTGAGAGGCAAGTAGTCCATCACTGGTAAACATTATTTTTTGAAGTTTCTGTCTACTTTTTATTCTCTTTCTCAATACAGCATAAAATTATTTGGTGCTTTTAGTCTATATGTTGAGCAATAATACTATTTTTCAAAAGTAAATATTTCTCTATCTCATTACAAATAAAAGCAGAAATTTATACAGATGCCTACAAGAGATTTAATTTACAGCATCCCATAAATATTTAACTTTATCATCCACACTTACTGATTCTTCCACTAACTACACTTTAGACACATTTTCTTTCTTTTATTGAAAATATGTTTTTTCTTACAGTATATTCTGATTATGATTTCCCCTTTTTGAAATACTTACCACTTACCAACTCACTGAAATCCACATCATTTCTTTCTCTATCATTAAACTGCACATAGGCATATGATAACAATACATGTTCTTCTTATTACTAAATATTATTACTATTAATTTATTGTTACCCTGATAAATAAAACATACAAGCCAGAATAGGACAGAACACACAAACAGAAGAAAAAAGTACCAAAGGAAACATCAAGAAAAAAACAAGATAGCAGACAAATATGTTTACATATACAGAAATCACAGAAAAACACAAAACAAAATATGTTTATTTGTGGTGTGTGTGTGTGTGTGTGTGTGTGTGGTGTGGTGTGCTTGTGCTACTGTATGAACATGCTTTTTGGAGTGCAAGAGACCATGGAATTTTAAAATTCAGGAAAGAGTGAATTCTAGCCCTTGCAACTAAAAAGTTACAGTCAGCTGTCAATAACTCTGTTGCTGCTGGGAACTGAACTCAAATTTGAAGCATTATAATTAAGCTCATCAATAAAGAATGGGGAGTCAAATATTTGGTGGGGAAGAACCTGAAAAGTCAGAGAACAAAGAGCAGCCACCAGTTGCTTCCTACCTTTTCCATTCCTCAGTCTCAAAAGCATTGAGATCCTGTCTCCAGCCCTCATTACTTCCTCTCTCAGACTCCTGAGTGTTGGGATTAAAGGAGTGAACCTCACAAGGGCAGAGATCAAAGGTATGAATACCCCAGTGCCGAAATTAAATGCTGTTCCACCACCTCTTGGCTTCTGTTGTTAACTCCTGGCTAGCTCTGGCCTCTGATCTCCAGGCAAGCTTTATTTATCAGAACACAAACAAAATCCCATGCAACACAAATCCTCTTCAAAACAAATATATGTTCTTATTTTTTTTATTTTTGTCTAGGTCTCTGGGCTGTTTTGCCCAGGGTTCATGGCCCTCCATGCCATGTCAGGGATAGGTTCCTTCTCTTGTGGCATGAATCTCAAACTGAACCAGTCTTTGGATGGTCACTTCCACAATTTCTGCACCATCTTGATGCCAGCACATCTTGTGCATAGAACAAATTGTAGTTGAAGATTTTGTGCCTTGGTTGGTGTCCCAGTTCGAAGTTCCTCCTGGTTAAAGGAGATTGCCAGTTCAGGCTCCTTATCCTCCACTGCTAGGAGTCTTCGTAGGGTCACACTCATAGATTCCTGGGAGTTTCCATTGCACCAGGTTTCTAGCTTGTCGCCGAGATACCCCTCAATTCCACTTGTCTCTCTTAGTAGCCACTCTTCCTCTATGATCCCCCTCAACTGATCCCTTCTGTTCTTGCACCCCATCCAGTCTATCTGTTATATCTGTTCTAGTCCCCCTTCCGAGAGAGATGCATGAGTTCCTGCCTTAACGCCTCCTTGTTACTTAGCCTTTCCAGGTCTGAGGATTGCAGCATGAGTTAGTCAATGAAATGATCCCTAATGATAATTTGATATGTTCATAGACAAGAGCCCAGCATAACCGTCATCAGAGAAGCTTCCAACAACTGATGGAAAGAAATGCAGAGATTCACAACCAAACATTAGATAGAATCCCAGGAATCCTGCAGAAGAGGAGGAAGAAAGTGTCGGAGCAAGATGGATCAAGGGTAGTACAACAGAACCCAGAGTTCAACTAACCTGGGGTCATAGGGGCTCAAACAAACTGGACCACACTTAAGAAGCCTATAAGAGACTGACCTAGGCACTCTGAATATATTTATTGTTGTGTAATTTTGTCTTCTTGTGGGAATCCTACATTGTGTGTGTATGAAATTGGGGGTGTGGGGTTGGAGTTATCCCTGACTCTATATTCTGCTTTTGGGATCTCTTTCCTCCTACTGAGTAGGAGGTTCTCTAGTATTAATAGAGTGAAGATACCTGTTTGTTTTTTTTTTTTTTTTGTCACTTAACATGCCTTGTTTGGTCAATATCCCTGAAAGGCTTGCCTGTTCTGAATGGAAAAAGAAGAGGAGTTAAGAGCGGAGGAACTGAGAAGGGAGGAAGGAGGGAAATTGCAGTCAAGATATAATATGTGAGCCGGGCGATGGTGGCGCATGCCTTTAATCCCAGCACTCGGGAGGCAGAGGCAGGTGGATCTCTGTGAGTTCGAGACCAGCCTGGTCTACAGAGCTAGTTCCAGGACAGGCTCCAAAGCCACAAAGAAACCCTGTCTCGTAAAACCAAAAAAAAAAAAAAAAAAGATATAATATGTAAAAGAAGAGAAAAAAGAAAGAAACATGTGCTCTTAATCACTGAGCATTTCTCCAGTCCTTTTAAACACACCTCCAATGCAGAATGTCTACATGTGATCCTCTATGTGCCAGACATGTTCTTCTTTTAGAGAGGCAAATAATTTCTTTTCCTTGATCACCCTTATTCACATGATCAAATATATACATGTCTGCATGTGCTTACCCAAATATGTGTTTGTTGAGAGAAAATATTTGTTAGTTAGATAAAATAATTATAAAACATAAATAGTACTTCATTTTGATTTCTGTGATGTCAAATTTACTGATGGAGTCACTGATTTAGAAAAACATAATACTATGCTAGTAACACTTTATGTTCGCTTTAAAGACTCATTTTTTGAGCATCCAGAACAATAGACACTTTGCTAAAAATCAATTAAAAGTGATATTTGTAGAGTTTTAGTGAATCAATATCATGTTCTAAACTTGAGAACTTTAGTTACATAATACCCAAGTTTTAAAGTTACTTTCCTGTCAATTAAGAAAACACAAATCATTTTTCACAAGAAATATTTTTAAATTTTTCCTTATATTATGGAATTACAATTTTAAATCTTTCCAGTCGGACCATGAGCATAAATCATGCAAGCATTAATTTATCAAGTTTATTGTTTCACTTCACTGTTTTCAACACAAAGTTGCTACACTAGTGTTTCTGTAACTTGGAAGTCAAATTGAAAGAGAATTTGGAAAATGGTAAGAAACACCTTGAGCTAACTATAATGAGGTTTGCCTGAAAACTCTGAGTGTAGCTTAAAATTGGCTTCTTATTAAATCATATTCAAAGAAAAAGATAACAGTATTTTATTGAAAAATCTAAATTATTAACATTTTTAAAAAATTTACAGGAGAGGCAGTTGTTTGGGAAAAAGAAAAACTCTTGTGTTTAGTATTATTAATGTTCATATTCTCTTTCTTGAATAGTTTCCACTGAGTTTCAGAGTTTTGCAGTGTAACTGTTCATAAAAATGTACTTTATAAAAATATTAAAGAAATAAAGTTTCTTAGTATAGAATGAAATTATTTGCAAAATATATCAGAAACTAATGCAAGCTGAAAGGTATTGTGTAATAGGTGAGTCCTGTTACTAATTAGAAATTGGAGCCGGGTGGTGCTGGAGCACACCTTTAATTCCCAACACTTGGGAGAAAGAGGCAGGCAGATATCTGTGATTTAGAAGCCAGCCTGGTCTACAAGAACTAGTTCCAGTACAGATTCAAAAGCTACAGAGAAACACTGTCTCAAAAAACCAAAAAAGAAAGAACAGAACAGACAAAAGAAAAGAAGGAAGGAATGAAGGAAAAGAAACTAGCTCAAGTTCTTTGCCTGCTTTATGTAGTATATGGTGGTTAACACCAACTATTAATTGGACTAAATCTACCATTGCCCATTACCTGGGAGACGAACCTCTAAGAATATTGCAGAGGGGTTGTGTAAATCAGTTTAATCTTTATCTGGACTAGGTGGGTTGAGTTGCGACGATCTTCCCTTTATGAGAGTGGTGCTATTCCATGAGCTTCTCTGAAAAATGTAAAGAGAAAGTGAGATGAGCATTTTCATTCTTTTCTGTTCGCTGCCTGCAGATACACTGTGACTAACGACCTGATGCTCCTAGCATTGCAAGATCGCTGATTTGAAGATTGTACCTTCAGACTGTGAGCAGAGATAAACCTGTCCTTCCTTCCTTTGCTCAGGTATTTTGTCTCAACAGTGAGGAAAAGTAACTGATTTATAACTATTTGGCATTTGGCATTATCTACATCAGTATTTACACTATGGATTTTACATAAGTTTAAAAAAGACTCTGTGTGTGTGTGTGTAACTGCAGCCATGCCATAGTTGATGTGTGGAGGTCAGAGAATGAGGATGACTTTGTTGAGTCAATTATTTGCTTCTGCCTTTACATGGATTCCAAATTTTAAACTCCAGTCTTCAGTGTTTTGTGCCAAGCGCCTTTACCCACTGAGCTGTTTTTCAGGGTCTACATTCATGCTATATTTGCAAAAGTTGCATAGTTTCAGCAGGTATTATTAGAGTTATTAATAAATGGTCAATAAGGAATCAAACCATGATGATTCAGAGCACGCTAATCTTTATTGTGAATCGAGAACTTTCATATTTGACAGAGCAAATAACAATAGCTTTCCCAAGGCTTTTAGTGGGCTACAAGTAAGCCTGTTCCTTATTTGGGCTCAGTGTGGTGAATTATCTCATACAATGAACGCAGTCTGAGCTTTGGCTTCCTAGATGATTAAATGAATCTCCACTGTCATTAGCTACATAACTGTTTGCCATGATTTAAGCTATATATTGTTTGTTTTCATACTAATAAGGTTGTGCTTCCAAAGGAACTTAAAGTCAAAGGGATCCTTAGTGCTCCTGGTCTCCGGCTTGGTACCGAACTTGTTATGGAATACTCTTCCTCCAGTTATCTGGCTATCTCGAGTTTTACCTCTGTCAGTTCATATCTGTAACAGTCCATGTCTGTTTAGAAAGCCTTGTTTCCTTGGTGCTCTTCATTCCCAAATTTTATCGTATTTCTGCCTCCTTTTCTGCCAGGTTTCCTGAGCCCTGAGGAAAGGAGTTTGATGCAGATATCTCATTTAGGGCTGAGGGTTTCAAAGTCTCTCACTCCCTGATGTAGGTGTATACAGCAGGTATCAATTACTGTTCAGCAAGCCGACCCATCAGACACATGGGGAGCACCACCTGGCAAAGTTGTGTGGTCACTGGCTGAGCAAAGCAGTTGTTACTGTCTCTAATTTCTTTCATGAGTCACTTCATTTCTCCCCTAAGATCTTCATTTCTTCTGTAATAATTAATAGTTTTGGGTGTATTCTCCCTGCTTGTGTATTTATCTCATGTATACATTCCATCTCTTGGGCACACATATAACTGTGGATGATTTACATTATGATTCTGCTTAAGTTATATGATATTGATGAACAGAAATAATACTAAAATATTTTTTCGTAACTCAGACTGACATATGAGAATTCTCAGTAACAAAGACAACCTTTTATACAATTAGCCAAGACCTCAGCAGATTCAAAGCAGTTTGGTTGCTCCTAGAGACACATACACAAGATCATTTCCCCAGGAGTTGTTTGCTGATTCAAAGTCAGAGTTCAAAGCAACTTTAGTCTGTACATACTCCTTCCTGCTCAAAGTCCAGCTAACTAATTGTTATTGTTAAGTCTTGATTTTCAATATCTTTTTCTGTCTGGGAACTCTTAACAACTTAGAGCTACATGAATGGGTCATTGTGACATTCCTAGCCTGAGAGAAACTATGTGACTTAATTTATGTTTAGATTTTTAGATCGGACCCTGTAAAACAACCTCTAATTGTCCAGAGTTTGGCTGTGACAAGGTGGAAGCAGCAGAGAGGAGCAGCAATATTGCGAGAAGGCTGCTGTGGGAGAGACAATGTGGAGATGGAGAAGAGTGAAGGAAGTATGAGGGTATGAATGAGTGAGAGTGACTGAGTAAAGAATGAAGGACAGATATAGAATAAGTATGAGTTTGTGAATGGGTGTGAGAAAGAGAGCAGGGTGTAGGAACTGCTGCTACACAGAGGAGCTGTAGCTAGGAATTGTGTAATGTGCTGCATGGGGAGAGAATATGTAAATGATATGGTAGCGGTGACTGTGTGGAGTTTTGTGACTCTGTGGATGCAAGGAGAAAGACACTGTACAGAAAAGAGATCTGGAGGGGAAATGTATGTAAAAGAAAGTTGTGTAGTCATGTGAAAAGAGACGAAACTGCATACTGAAATATGTCACTGGGCAGAGGAATAATAAATGCTTATATGTAAAGAGAATTGTCTAAAAAGAGAGATTATTTAAGTTAAAGTAAAGGAGAAGCTTACTATCAGGAAAGTGAGTGCTTGTTCCTTTTTTTTCTTAGGTTACCAGCAGAAAGGTGTATACTCCTCAGATAGAAAAATCTAGGCCCTGCTGCTTTTGTGATTTTTCTCACACAACCTGGTGCTAACTTCTGGGGGTTGGACCCTCAAATAGTCGGCAATAGCCTGCACTTTGTCTGACCACCTATCTCTGTGTTTGTTCCCATCTTCAGCTGAAGGAAGAATCTCAGATGATGGTTGAGCAAGGCACTGATCTGTGAGGATATCAGAGCGTCTTCAGGAGTCATTTTATTGCTATGTTCATTTAGCACATCAATGGTATTTGGATGTCCCCTAGGTCTTTGGGCTATCTAGTCTCAGGTTCTTCGAAAGGCAAACACAAACCCAAATACAAATTGTTTGATCTATAATGATGATTTGACTGTAAAATGGCTTAGTGCAATAGTGGTGCAGAGCTTGCTGGATTAGCAAACAATACTAATAGATTTAAGACGGACTCCATGAAATAAAATAACTTTTTTTTAAATTGATTTTTTATTGAGCTGTACATTTTTCTCTGCTCCCCTTCCTGCATCCCCCTTTGCCTTCAACTATCTCCCAAGGTCCCCATGTTCCCAATTTACTCAAGAGATCTTGTCTTTTTCTACTACCCATGTAGATTAGATCTATGTATGCTTCTCTTAGGATGAAATAGCTTTTCAAAATGACTTAGTTAGTGTTCTATTTTATTTTTGTAAGTCTGTGTATCTGTGTGTGTATGTCTATTAATCTGGGCACATGAACATGTGTGTGGATTCTCATGGAAGTAAGAAGAGTGTCAAATTCTTCCAGCATTGAAGTTACAAAGTGTTTAGCTGCTACTCCTCAAGGTTAGTTCTGGGAATCTAATTCCAGTCCTCTAAAATCACCAAGGATTTTTAAGAGCTGAACAATCTCTTTAGCTGTAAACATAAACAGTTAACTACTGAATATAAGTGATATCAAATATCTCTTAATCAGAAAATAGTAGGTGACTTGAGTTAATTTATATTATCTATCCTGTCCTTTCCTCAAATAAGACCTGGGTGGTAACTATCCATTCTCATTCTCTCCGAATACTGTTTTTCTTCCTGTGCCCCACTTCTACCATGGCAATTTGTTTTTGACTTGAATCCTCTGAATTTCTGGGTCTTTTATCAATGATCCACACATCATTCAATATCTTCCTGATCCTTAATAGGTCTTATGAATTTATAGATATATCTTCAGTGACTTGATAACTCTTCTTAAAAAAGAAATCAAGAGTTCTCAGACAAGCATATCTATAGTAAATGGAGAGGTTTATTTGAGGACATCTCTGTAGAGATGATGGCTCATGTCCCTATGCTTTCTAAGAAACTCTTTTACGTGTTAGGAAGACGTGAATGGCTTCTGGAAACATACTAATTCCTTCAGTCCCATCTGGTAAACAGAACTCAAGATTCTTCTGCTATATATCCCAAATTTTAATTAAAGGTTTTATTTTTCATTTGAGGTATTGACTTCATTGTGGGTGAGAAATCCATTTCCAGAACTTCTCAATGGGGATTTTTATTAGCACCTGTGGATGTTTCTTGTCCTCTGCCTTTGTCTGAAAAATCTAAATTAGTTTATGATAAGAAAAACTTGACATTTGGTTAAACCTTTTGAAGGTCAAAACCCCAATCTTCTATTTTCTTTGTGTTACCATATAGTAAACATTATTCAAGATGTTTCCTAGATACTTTACTATAAAAATCATAATATAAGCTGTGCTCGTTTAGTATACCTTCAGAATGCCTATTTCAAAGCTAGTGAACGTTACTAGGATTAATAAAATTAGACTTTGCTCTTTATAAAAAGAAATTTTTAGGCCCTTTGAAGGGACAGAATTTATACTAAGGATACATAAAGCTGGAAGAAATAGAACCATAAGGCTGAAATAGAAAAAGGAGGTTTAGTCCCAACTGTTCTGTTTTCTTTCTCTACTTGTTGAGATGATGAATTATTCTGTGTGGCTCTAGAGACATCTTGAAAAGTCAGTGCTCTAGGACTCCTAAATATTTTTGCATTCCTACTAGTCTTCTGCTCTCTCTTCCTTTAATTTCTGTTATATTATCACATCTGACTATCAAGTGCTTTTAGTCAACTAAAACACAATGTTACAGAGAAACAAATAGGCCTACCTCATGCTGTGAGAAAAATCAGTTTAAATGACAAACTCCAAATGTATATAACTATTGCATGTGTGCCCTTTAGGTGTATATTTTCCCCTTATTTTTTTTAATTGTGGACATCTCAACATGCAATGTATTTAAAAAGACTGTTTCCTAAACTTGTTGCACGATTAATAAATCTTAGAGACAGAAATTGGGATTCAACATGAAAGTCAGAAAAAACAAAACAATCAGCCACAGACTTTTACCTTTACCTCATTCTGAAAGGGTGATCCTGCCTCCAGAAATCTTAGAATGAGACTGTGTATAAGAGCTGTCTGCTCCCATCATACATTCCTCTCTAGTGCTAAGATTAAGAGCATGTACAACTACCACCCAGATTCTATGGCAAATAGTGTGGCTACTGGGATTAAAGGTGTGTGTCACCACTGCCTGGTCTGGAATGATCAGTGCGTATGTTTTATTCTCTGAATTTCAGGCAAGCTTTATTTATTAAAATATAAATGAAATATCACTACATAAACTGGAAGGATCAGTTTCCCATCATGAGATAATCTTCATTCATTTTCTTTCTTTCTTTTTTTTTTTTTTTTTTTTTTTTGAGACAGGGTATCTCTGTCCATTTGGAGACTGTCCTGGAACTAGCTCTTGTAGACCAGGTTGGCCTCAAACTCACAAAGATCCACCTGCTTGGGATTAAAGGTGTGCGCCACTCCTGCCCAGCAAGACATTCTTATTAAAGACCCAATCCTCCAACACCCAGTTGGTTCCATAATTACGTTTATCAATGAGATGATGAGAATATTCATAATATGAAGTTCCTGAAATCCGAATTTCACTGAGGCTTTTCATTGCACCCAATAGATATTAGATTATTATTACACTTTACCAAGAATAATTATTCTGAATTACTCTGTTTACATTGCTGAGTTATATCTTTAACAGAACCCTTTCAAATAGACAGGGTATGTGCTAATATTCAAATATGGAAGATAATGAAATTAGGTCTAGAGAGTTTAAGTGACATTTTTAAATGCACCGAATACCTCAGAGATAAAACACAGGGCATCTGAATCCAGCATCCTTTTGTTCAACTAAAGCTTCTGCCAATTAAATCTTATAAAGTCAGCTAATGTGGGAGCTTTCAAGGTCAAATAAGGAGGCTGTGATTAAGTGTAATTTCAAATGGTCAATTTAAGAGAAAATGTTTTGTTACATTGTTGAAAACAAGACCAGTTAATTAATTGTGACTGAGAAGAATGAGAATTAGGATAGAAAACTGACTTCATTAATAATTTCAAATCAAATATTAGAAGTATTTTCATGAACAAAAGCTTTTGAGAGCACCAGACAAAAAGCAATACATCTGTTCAGTGATTTTTTTCTCAAGATCAAAGCAGAAGCAAAATTTCTATGCATTAATTTTATTTCACTAATATTTCTTTAATTCTTCTCCAAGACAGAGTACTGCCCTCTGTAGTATAAAGACTGAAAAAGAAAACAAATCCCTTTGTGACAGACATTGCTAACAGTAGACTAAACCAATTATCTTATGCTTTCCCTCAGCTACATGGCTAGAGTTTATTTGCTTTTCCCTTGCTGAGATAAATCTACATTCTCTATAGTTGCAGTGGATTATATTGATTATTAGTTTGGCAGGATCTAACCTGAAAATAAATCTTTGGGTAGGTCTGTGAGGGAATTTACATATCAGTCTAATTAAGGTAGTAAGAACCTTCCTAAATGTGGATATCTTGCCACAGACTCTGATTCTAAACCATCTAAAATGTGAAAGAAAGCAAGTATAGCAAAAGTTCTACAATGCCTCTCTTTCTGCTTCTTGGTTGAAGATTGAACATGGCCAACTGAGTAACACCTCTTCCATCATGCTTTCTCCACTATAAGGGACTACACTCTTGAACTGTGAGTGAAAATATACACTGACCCCATTGATTTGCTCTGTTCTGGTATTTTATCACTTTGGAGTAATGATAAAGTAACCAATACAAATATATAAACAGTGAAAATCAAGTAGACAGTCAAACTAATGTTGGAGGGTTGGAGGTTTTTTTTTTTTTTTTTTTTTTTTTGCCTGTAATTGAAGGGGTTCCCAGGACATGAGACCTTCAGGGGTTAATTCAGGAACTACCATGACAAATTGATTTTCATTAGGTGTTCTAAGTGAAAATGTCAGTGTCTCTTCAGTTGTAGCCTTGAAGATACCCTCTCTGCATAAAATCATGCAGAATCTTTGTTTTATTCCTAAATAATGGGAATAGAAATGAATACCATCAATTTAACACCCAAAGATCTTCAGGGTCAAAATCTTGCAGTCTAGATCCTTGCATAATCAAGTGGAGTTCTGCATAATATATGAAGAACTAAGTTGTGAAGTTTCCTGTCCATATATGTCATAGAAGGGTGGGAGTAAAGGGAGAAAGGGTAGATGGGGGGCTAGATAAAAGGTGTAGGGAGGAAACAGAGTGAGAGAAAGGAGGTGTGGTGTAGGAGGTCCTTCTTTATATGTGTTGCTCTCATTGGTTTAATAAGAAAACTTCCTTGGCCTTTTGATAGGGCAGAACTTAGATAGGTGGGGAAAAGAGAACTAAATGCAGGTGCCATGGATCTCCTGTCTGAGACTGATGCTGGTTAGGATCTTTCCCGGTGAGCCACGATCTCATGGTGACATACAGATTATTAGAAATGGGTTGAATCAAGATGTGAGAGTTAGCCAATAAGAGACTAGACATAATGGGCTAGGCAGTGATTTAATTAATACAATTTCTGTGTGGTTGTTTTGGGGGTTAAGCTAGCTGGGCACTTGGAACGTGGTCCTGCTCCTCTTACTACAGACCTGAAACCGGTCTGTATGTAAAATAAATGTTAAGAATTGATAAAAAGATCACTAACTTTCATGAGTCCACATTTTAGCTATCTTTTCAAAACAGACAATTTTTCTTCTACTTTGAATTATGGACACTTAAAACAGCAAAAAACAAAATAACATATAAAAGGTAATTAAAATAGCATCAAATTGAATTTTGAATGGAATAATACTTGAAATGGAAATATTTTTCATCCTATATTTATATGTTTGAAGATAATTTATAGAGATGTGATTGCTAAAGAAATATGTGATGGTTATTGCTAATGATTTCTTGTTTATCCAAGGTAAGTGAGATTATCATGTTAAGTATATTTATTATGTTGATTTTTCTTTAATAAAGGATAATGAAAGGAAACAGATATTTTAAAAATATAAAAAGGTATATTATTTAATTCTTAAAATTAAAACACCATCAGAAAAAAAAAACAATGACAAGAAAGGATTTTTGATTTAAATACAAGTAATTAAGTACAAGGTTCACAAAACTGTTCATGGTGCCCTGTGGTCTTTTTTTTTTTTTTTTCGCACAAATAAAAACTCTATAGCTTTAAAACATCATTAATTGTGTAGAATTATTTCTACAAGCTAGGTAATTATTTTGTCAGTTCTATTTATTTTTCTTAATGGTACCCATCCCTCTCCCAGCAAGAACTGTGTAATTCTAATATTACTTGTCTCATAAAGCGTAAGAAATGGCTGGATGCGCTGAATACCAGGATCCCTCATTGTGATTCCAAATAATGAAAAACTCTAAGTTATTGTCATAGCCATGGTACTTTGATTTATTTATTTTTCAAAAGAAAACTATGCATGCTGCCAGTGAAATACATAATATCTGTTTTAAGATCAGGTATATTTATACTTTTTTTCTTATTTTATTATAAGACATTCCATAGGAATACATCACCCAAAATTTTCAAAGATAAAAATTGCTAGAGATTATTCAAAACTCTATTTATTAAAGCTATTCAACTGTACTATTGCATCACTACTAAAAGATAAATTTCTTAAAATTTAATTTTAAAAGCTGACATCTTTCAGATGGTAACATATTTGTGGTTGATTTTTATTGTCAAACTTTAGAAATGAATACTTTCCAAATAACAAAAAAATGCCCAATATTTTATGTATAAGTGTCTTAAAAAGCAAATATAGCCTTAAAGGATAAACTCTAAACCAAATAAAGTAAAACAATGTACATATAATATATGGAGACGATTTTCAGGAAAAATCAAATGTTTCGTGCACATTTTTCATAATAAGGTTTAAATGGACACTCTGAAAAAATAGTTTTATAAAGTAGCACTTCTTGCTTCAAAATACACCTGTACAAACTATGAGCTTTTGACTCAGTATTCCTTGGCAGTGGAGTCAGTGTTTCTATCACTCCTGCCTCCAGAGCATCTTCTCTGGACTGACTATGTACACGAGTATGCACCATAGTATATCAGAACATAAATAAAAGAACAAAATGTTTGAACAATTTCCTATCTCTAGAAATTATTTAAGAAGCAGAGGCCAAAAATAAGGAGCACACATTGAGGGATGTGCAGGTTTAAAATTTTAAAATGTGTAACCTTAATACATGAGAACATACTCAACAGGATAACCAATAAAATGATAAAAAATGCTTTAAAATGAGTTTTATTTATATATTAAATAAATGTAATTTAGATTAAGACAACAACTAATTTGTTTAGAACTGATAAACTATAAAATCACTAAACCTATAATCAAAATCAATAAACTTTATATAAGAAAAGAGAAAATTACAAAGCGTTACATTATAGTAAATAGAAAATAATATTTTATGTGTAAATTATGATTAGAATATGGAGTTTAGACTAATTAACCATAAGAAACCATAAGAAAGTAACTTATAACTATAAAAGAAATTATTTATGCTTAGTTGAGAAATATGCCACATTTGTACAAAGTCAGGAAATATTTTATCTAGAATTTTTAAAATGTAGTTAAGATAAATATACTACCAAATGAAATAAAGCAAGTAAATAAACCAGTTTTTTTTTCATTTTACTCTAAGTAATGGATAACTTGATAGGCTTTTGAGTCTCCATAGAAACATATATTCACCCAAAATATGAACAGTATAAATCACTTCATGGGGTGGACCCACAGACTGAATAACAAGGAGAGAATTTGAAATAGTCTCTGTGCTTCCCGACTTTGGATGACATATACTGACCACTTGTTGCAAGGAGGGGTCACTTGTTTGTCCCGGTCACCCAGAATCAAAATAATCACACAGAAATTATATTAATTAAAACACTGTGTGACCCATTAGTTCTAGCTTCTTATTGAATAACTCATATTAATTTAACCCATTTCTATTATTCTATATATTGACAATTGGCTGTGGCTTACTGGCAGAGATTCTGCATGTCTGACTCTGGTGACTCCAGCTTCCCAATCTCCACCTTCCTTCTCCCAGCATTCACTCCGCCTACCTAAGCTCTGCCCTATCAACAGGCCAAAGCAGTTTCTTTATTCATTAATGGTAATCACAGCACACAGAAGGGACTCCCACATCACCTCCCCTTTTTTGTTTAAATAAAAAGGAAGGTTTTAACTTTAACATAGTAAGTAATAGATAACTTGATAGGCTTTTGTGTCTCCATAGAAACATATATTCACCCAAAATATGAACAGTATAAACCACATCATGGAGTGGACCCACAGATTGAATAACAAGGAGAGAATTTGAAATAGTCTCTGTGCTTCCCGACAAAACAGGTATCACACAAGAATTACAGTTACAATATTTATATCTACTTTATCTTTTACCATAAATAAAAAAGACCTATTACTATAAATTCTTCAACACCATAGAGACTCCAGAACAACATAATATTACCCAAATAAACAGGAAGTGCAATGTAAGCAACTTCCAAAACTCTAGAATTGACAGAGACTTCTCCCTGGAAAGTTGCCCAAAGTTCTTTTGTACTGCTGGGGCACCCATCTTCAGCCTATAGACCCGTAATATCCCAGACTCCATGAAGCAGGTAATCTCTAAGAAAGTTTTACCTATACCATCAGTTTGTCTGTGTCATTTTTCTGTGTCCTGCAGAATGTCAAACAGACACTTTCATGAAGTAAAAACTCTGAAGAACAGTGTCACCTTTAGGCAAGCACATTAGTCATTTTCCTGTGGATTCTGCATGTCCAGATTCTGCAGCCAGGTAAGAGCAGTTTCTTGCACAAGTGGCTAACTAACTCCACAAGGAGCCTCTTCAATGCCCATTATCTTTTTGAAGTAGCTTTGTACTTCCAGGAACAGATGTGTCTGTCATATAAGTCTTACATTCTTAAACATTTTAAATGCCATATTCTGTAGTCTTTGAAGGGTTTGAAGAATACCTATCTAACTGAAATACATCTCTGTACATCTAGAAAATCTAACTAACATGACTATAAGCTTGACTATTACAGATGATTATCTATTAACTTATATTTCTTAAGTATACATTACATTTTTAAATGAGCTACACAGACATAATACGTTAATCAAGAGCAGAAATATATAAAATTTACCATATAACAAAACTTACCGTAAATTTTTGTCAAGAAACCAAGATCCATATCAATGCAATTTATTCAAATCTATATCATATCCCCCTTTAAATATAAACAAACAATTATAAACAATATTTTGGAATATGGGCATAGTTATGTCCATACTAGTTCCTGCTGTTTGGGGATGATGTTAATCAGGTATTTTATGGTATATCCTGTGTGCTAGGTTCATCTCACTCAGCAGTTGGGTGAAATAATTTTTGAGGGGGTTTATGGTAACATTTCAGAGGGGGATGTAGTCTATCAAACTATATTGGTCTGGGAGCAACCCATAGGTTCTCATCTTCTATGAAAACAAAAGATGAACCTCTTTCCCAAAGAAACATATCCTTAGATCCAAATTTTTGAATCATGATACATTTATGTTGGTTTAACTTAGCATTCCAACAATGAAATGTCTCTCTGTATTTAGCTCCTTCACAGTCAAAAAATTCAAAGAAAACACAATAATAAATATAATTCAGACTCTCTGAATTTTCCGTTTTCTTTTTTAATTTTCCATTTTTAAATGGCTTATTTTTCTTTATTCTTTTTAACCTATGACTATCTGTACTCAATCTCTTTAAAGACTTTACCTTATTTTAAAGCATTAACTTTATTTTACAACTCTATATACTTTTTCTTCTCTCTTCCAAGATGTCTACATACATTTATCAAACACTATGATACACCTTGATTTGTATTTATTGAATTATCAGTAATTTGTTACATGGCAGTGCCTGCTTGCCTGTCCAGTCTAACACTTAAGCTGTGACATTATTATAGTATATATAGTACTTACTGCTCACTCAGTGTGGTCCATTATGGGTAGAGCTGCTCACCACCTCTGAGAGGCATGCACAGTGTGCCATCTCAAGGCACACAGCCAGTCTATACTGCCATAAAGCAAGCTGCAGCAGTCTGCTCACAAACCCCACTCAAATGCTCCATTTCCCAAAAGATCCAGAGGTTGCAATGGCAATAGAGCTCAGAAAGCTGGCATTTTAAAACGGCCATAGCTTTTTTCATGTGACTGCTGAATCAGGAAAATCTCTCTTAAAGGAGCCTCAATAAGCCACCAACAAACAGCAAGAAGATGTGTTAAACTCTGTAGTTTATTTTTTGTCCAGAATTCCTTTTTACGCCCTTTCAGGTTTTACATGGATTTAGTTGGCCAGATGGGCAGCAATTGTTGCAAGGTGGGGCGCTTTATGCCAGACACCCAGAACCAAAATAACCACACAAAATCTATTTTAATTAAAACACTGCTTGGCCCATTAGCTCTAGGTTTTTATTGGACAACTCTTATATTAATTTAACCCATTTCTATTAATCTGTATATCACCACATGGCAGTGGCTTACTGGCAGAGATCCAGCATGCCTGACTCTGGTGGCTCCATGGCTTCTCACTCTCTACCTTCCTTTTCCAAGCACACACTCCAGTCTTTCCCTCATACCTAAGTTCTGCCCTATGAACAGTCCAAGACAGTTTCTTTATTCCTTAATGTTAATCACAGCACAGAGAAAGGACTCCCACAACAACCACCTTTAGTTTCTGCTGTCACATCATTGCTGCTTTAGTGGATTCTATATGGGAACTTAAGTTCCAAATAAATTATTCCCCCTCAAATCCACTTTGCTACGTATTTGTCAAATAATGTCACAATTAATTAATCAACCATAAAACTATACTTTTGCTCTGATTGCTGCATTTCTCTCTTTATTTTAATCAGTATTTGCTCTTTGGTTGTTGAACCCAGAGAGTCACCCCTGCTGGCTAAGCACTTTAATAGTAACCTGAATTCCTAGTTCCTACCTGTTTTTATTTTGAGGCATGGAATTCATGTTGCCTAGATTGGCTTGGAATTTGATATAATTCTTCCTTAGAGTAGTCATATCTACATGATTGTGATTCCATGGTTTCTAAATAATTTTATGTTTCAGTTTTCTGGTTGTTATTTAATTTTAGTAACGGAATCAAACTAAATATTTATTAAGAGAAACTTTACCCACCACAAACTTACAGTAGTCACTGAAACATTTTCTTGTGACAATACAATATGACCTCTCCCTCTCAAGATTATTTATAGTATGCATACAGTCAGTCTGTGAATGGTGCCAGTAACTGTTGCTTCATGCTATAGCCCATGTTGGCATTAGGGGTTCCCTTAATCTTTTAGGGACCTATCTTGAGGAAATCCAGATTCTTGACTTCATTGCAGAAAATAATATTTGAATTTGAAAGTATAAAGCAGATTTGGGGTTAACAAAAGGCATTTAACATAGATTATAAAGATTGGGATTAGGAAAGAAGTTCTGGGTAAGAAAGTAAGATATCTAAATACAATAGTCACACTTCACTGAAGACATATATACCATATTGCTAGATTTTGAAGCTACTGTATTCAAATGATTGTTATTAACCTAAAACAGGTAACAAGACTCCCAAGACACAGCCAGTGGACTTACAGTTGGTAAAATACAACTCTGGATCATGGGTTGCAAGAAGTTAGAATGTCTCCACTATAAACAATGGTAATGTTCTTCATTAGGAGATTTCAAAAACTAATCTGGGAAAAGCTGGAGGCTTTATATCACATCATACACATTCAAGTCCCAGTCCTCATTCATTCCTATTTTAATATAAAATAGCTATGTATGAGGAAGTAATATTCCTATATTGGTGACACCCTCACAAATATTTTTAGTTGCAACACAAGTCTTGCTTTTAAACTGATGAAAGGAATAAATGTGATTTCCCAGTATTTATGTGGTTTCTTTCCTTTCACATAAACCTCTAGTTTCACTGTCTGTTGAAGGCGAAGGCGTAAGTCACAAACAAATCCCACACCAGTTTGGAATTATGATTAATAGAATGGTTATTTATTTAAGGGGAAAAAACTTACAGATCACCATCCCAGACAACAGCCCTCTGCCCAATCAGGAAGGGAGTCTAGTCGCCGGAAGCAGAGCAGGAAGTAAGAGAGAGCAAGGAGGGAAGTGGCCGCTTTTTTAAAGGGAGAGAGACCATGCCCCAATGGGCTGGTATCTCAGCAGTTATTGGCTGGAGGAGTGGAAGGACCTCCCGCAACACCTCCCCCTTTTGTTTAAGTAATAGAGTTCTAAACCTACTACAAAATTATATACAATAAGTACAAATATCCTATTCTTACTAGCTTAGGTCTTGTATAATAAATAGCTTGACCAAGTCATGAGTGGAAAGTAACTACATTTATATAGTCTTCAATCCCATCGAAGATCTGAGAAGCGAATTAATGTTACCTGAGTAATTAGGAAGTGCAATCAAACAACTTCCAAAACATGCAGCAAATCACAGAGACAACTAACTACCTGGGCAATCACCCAAGGTCACATTAGCAGCATTGAAGCAACCAACTTTGGCTAAGGCCTAACATAACTGACATACCATTTTCAAAGGCAAGAAACTTGTCAAAACTATCTTACCCTGTCTTGGCAGGATATGACAGTCCTGTTTTTTCCATTCACGGATACTCTGTATCTCTGTCAGTGGTTGAGGTATGGGCATTTCTTTGCCCAAAGGCCAGTTCAGCCAAGAAGAAAGACTCCAGGTGGAGTGTCTTCGGTGCTCAACATTCTCTTGGTAATAGAGCGGTGTTGCCAGGAGCAATTGTGTCTCACTACCACAAAACTCTGAGTTAGATTAAAGGCCATTTTCTACAGCTCTTTGAAGAGGTTGAAGATTATCTATCTATACTGAGTATAATCTCTATGTATCTAAAGAACCTGATTAGTCTAATTATAGATGACAAACTTAGATGACTATTGATCTATATAATTCTCAATATCTAACTCAAAGACTAAGACAATAAACAACTGTGTAACAAATGAGGATAATGACCTCCAAATATAAATAATGTACAAATATACATTGCAGTATGGTAAATATATATCAATACACAAACAATATATAAGTATCTTAATCAGAGGTAGAAATGTACACTGAAATATGGTAAATATATACAATATATATATCAATATAATATATGTCAATACATAAAAAATGTTTTAAGCAGAGATAGAACATGCATGCATACAATAGTCAATATAATTTCACTTTGTATCAATATATAAAAATCGATACCAATATATTTGTCTCAAAACAATAACTCACAAGTACCAACAAGTACCAATCTATTATTCCATCATCCCATTATCCCTCTTTTTTTTTCAAATGATCCCTGAGCTTATAAAATGCCTTCCCCAACCCTCAACTGTATACTAATTATAATCAACCCCTAAATGATGTCCCTAATCCCAAGGGCAAACTTTACTTGCAGGGGGGACGTTGTCCTCTAGATTTACTTCTGGCTGTCATGGGGGCAACGTTCTTTCTGGGGGATCCTGTGAAAGTAAAATGATGGTTAAATTTCAAGATCAATGTCTTTTAAAATTGCAAATAGTCTCTGAGTATTTTGTGGAGGTCTGGCCAGAATGTTGTACAAGATGTGCACCATTTCAGCTAACCAACTTAGAACTGTCTTGTGCAGCTGGTATTCAAAACAGGTCTTGTAGTAGTGCTATCAGTATCATGACGTCTTATCAACCAGGTGGAATTGTTGTTATGAGGCTCCATCTTCTTCCTGGAAACTTCAAACGTCACTGCAGGAAAAACTCATTGTTCATTGTGAAAAACTTAAACATTAATCATATAGACATATATAGACATACATATATTCAATGAAAGGCATGATAGATATATTCAATGTAAAGTATGATAGATATGAAGAAAAGCAAAGATGTTTTCTAAACTCATATTTCTTTCTGTCCCCTATCATGGCTCTTGACAAGAGACAGAAACTCCAGAAACTCAGGGTTTTTCTCTTACCAACAGGCTTGGAATTGGAGAGGGACTGAGCCAGAGTCCAACTTCAAAACCAGCTCTATATATTAATAAATAAATGCACATTAATACATATTTAAAGATAAGAGTAGAATAATTTTACTTAAGGGACCTGTTTGATTTTCTTGCAGATTCTAATTGGGTTGTAAATAAGTTTCCATCTGTCAGTATTCAAACATCCAGGTCCCTTGAATTTTTTGAAGATGAGTGTTTTCTGTGGAGATAAGAAGAGAACCCTGCCCTCATACTATATGTTTTTTTTTACCACCTGTATGAATATCATCATTGTGGATGAGCTGTCATTTCTCCTTTCCAAGAGGTTTCTCCTCTTCAAATCGAACCTTTATTAATTTTGATGGTATCCACAATTTTTCTTCTCCTGTGGAAACAAGAGCAAAACCCCTTCCGCAACGTAGCACATCTCCTGGCTTCCATTGAGAGGTCAGCACATCTTTGAAATAAATTGGTTGATTTAGTTCAGCAGACTTTTCCATTATCCAATGTCTTTCTGCTGCTGCCGTTCCTTTCTCATTAGCATTAAGAAAATTCAAGGTTAATAAAGCATTATGTAATCTATTTCTGGGGGTATTTACAGTCCCTTTCTGTTTGTTCAGCATATCCTTTATAGTATGATTTGATCTTTCTATAACTGCCTGGCCTGTAGGATTATTTGGTATACCTGTAATGTGTTTTATATTATAATAATCAAAAAAGCATTTCATTTTCTTAGATACATATGCTGGACCATTATCTGTCTTTATTTGTGCAGGTATACCCATGATGGCCATAAATTCCAATACACATGTGATTGCTGAATCAGCCTTTTCTGAGCTCAGGGCAGTAGCCCATTGAAAACCTGAATACGTGTCTATGGTGTGGTGTACATATTTTAATTTACCAAATTCCATAAAGTGGAACACATCCATCTGCCATATTTCATTTCTTTTAGTACCCTTTGGGTTACTCCCTGCAGGCAACAGTGTTTGATTATAGAAAGAACAAGTAGCACATCTCTTTATAATGTCCTTAGCTTGTTGCCATGTAATGGAAAATTCTTTCTTTAGGCCTTTACTATTGAAATGATGCTTTTTATGAAATTCTGAGGCCTGCAACACGCTTCCAATCAATAATTGATCAATCTCAGTGTTGCCTTGTGCTAGAGGACCAGGCAGACCTGTATGGGACTGGATGTGTGTTATGTACATCAGACATAGCCTGTTCCTGATTATGTCTTGTACCTGGATAAACAATGAAGTCAACTCTGTGTCATCTGGTATAAATTCAGCGGTTTCAATATGCAAGATAACTCTTTCTGCATATTGTGAATCTGTAACTATATTAAGAGGTTCTTTAAAATCCCTTAGCACCATAAGAATGGCATATAATTCTGCCTTCTGGACAGAGTTATAAGGGTTTTGTTCCACCTTACTCAATTCATCTGACTTGTAACCTGCTTTCCCTTATTTATTTGCATCAGTATAGAATGTATGGGCTCCAGTTATTGGAGCATCACGTACAATTCTAGGAAGAATCCAAGAAGTTCTCTTTATGAGGTTAAGTCTACCACTTTTGGGATAGTTGCTATTAATTTCTCCCAAAAAATTAGCACAAGCTCTTTGCCATGGTTCATTGTCTTCCCATAACATTTTTATTTCTTCAGTAGTAAAAGGCACTATAATTTCTGCTGGGTCTATACCTGCTACTTGACGAAGTCTCAGCTTACCTTTTATAATTAATTCAGAGACTTTTTCCACATTAGTTTTTAATTTTTTACCTGGTTTATTAGGTATGAATAGCCACTCTAAAATAATATCTTCCCTCTGCATTAGAGTCCCTGTAGGAGAAATTCTGGAAGGCAATATGACTAGGATGCAGCTAAGATTTGGGTTCACCCTATCCACATGTGCCTCCTGTAATTTTTCCTCAATCATTGTCAGTTCCTTTTCTGCTTCAGCTGTCAGTTTTCTTGGACTATTCAAATCTTTATCACCATGTAAGGTTTTGTTTAAATGAACTATTAGATCAGGTGTTATCCCAACAGCTGGTCGTAGACTGGAAATGTCTCCTAACAATCTTTGGAAGTCATTAAGAGTCTGTAACTGGTCTCTCCTAATTTGTGCTTTTTGCATTTTAATTTTCTCTAACCCTATTCTGTACCCTAGGTAATTAATAGAATTTCCTCCTTGAATCTTTTTTTTTTTTTTTTTTTTTTTTTTTCGAGACAGGGTTTCTCTGTGGTTTTGGAGCCTGTCCTGGAACTAGCTCTTGTAGACCAGGCTGGTCTCGAACTCACAAAGATCCGCCTGCCTCTACCTCCCGAGTGCTGGGATTAAAGGCGTGCGCCACCACCGCCCGGCCCTCCTTGAATCTTTTCAGGGGCAATTTGTAATCCCCACCTAGGCAAGAATTTTTTTACTTCTTCAAACATCCTTTCTAAAGTATCTTTATTTGAATCAGATAACAAGATGTCATCCATGTAATAGTAAATTATGGACTTGGGGAATTGTTTACAAATTATTTCCAATGGCTTACTTACAAAATATTGGCACAATGTATGACTATTGAGCATACCCTGTGGGAGGATAATCCATTGATATCTCCTATTAAGCTGAGAATTATTATAATTAGGCACTGTGAAGACAAATTTTTCTTTATCCTTTTCTTGTAACGGTATAGTGAAATAACAATCTTTCAAAACAATAACTATAAGAGGCCATCCTTTTGGTAATAGAGAAGACAAAGGAATTCCAGATTGTAGTGGGCCCATAGGTTGAATTACCTTGTTGACAGCTCTTAAATCTGTCACCATTCTCCATTTACCAGATTTCTTTTTTATAACAAACACAGGAGAATTCCAAGGGCTGGTTGATTCTTCAATATGGTGAGCATCTAGTTGCTCTTGCACCAGCTGTTCCAGTGTCTGTAATTTATCTTCAGCTAGAGGCCACTGTTTGATCCATATTGGCTTCTCAGTTAGCCATTTTAAAGGTAGGGCTGTTGGTACCTCTAAAGGTTTGGTATTTGCTGTATGTTCTTGTACAGCCTGAATGGCTGGTGACCTTTTCCCATAATACCTCATCATATCTTTCCCAGAATTATGAGTTCCTGGAACTACAGGAATGTTAATCTGGTTATCCCATTGCTGTAGCAGGTCATGGCCCCATAAATTTATTGCAATATTGGCTATATATGGCCTTTGTCTTCCTATTTGCCCTTTGGGCCCTATGCATTCAACCCATCTTTTGCTTTGTTTTACACGAGATAGGGTTCCAATTCCCAGGAACTGAACATCTACCTCTTGAAGAGGCCAATTTGGATGCCAAGATTCTGGAGTAATGATACTTACATCCGCACCTGTGTCTAATAAGCCTTCAATAAAAGTGTCATTTATACAGACTCTTAGCTTTGGTCTTTGATCATTAATAGAAGTCTGCCAAAATATACGTTTACTCTGTCCTACTGGGTTTTTTGACTCATCCTCCATGCGTAATTCATCATTTAAACCAGTATTACCTTTTACAACAGAAATTGGAGCTTTTAATTTTCTTGGTGATGTACGTTCTCCACTGTGACTGGGAATGACTGAGCCACTGTTGGCTTGGGGGCCTGCGAGAGGCCCCTCAAGGAGTTTCCCGACGGTATTGGTTTGCCCTGTCTGTCTGTTGCTGACCTGCATTCATTGGACCAATGCTGGCCTTTACTGCATCTCCTACATATACCTGAAGGCCAAGGTCTCCTATTTTTGTCATTCCCAGAGGAGATATTATTCCTAGAAATTCTTTGCCTGCAATCCCTTTGCAAATGTCCTAATTTACCACAATTAAAACACCTGGCAGTTTGATGTCTCCTCATTACTTTGGAAATCGCTTCTCCTACCCAAGATTCATCATTATAGCTAAATGTCTCAACATTCATCGTATGCTGAATCCATTCATCCATAGGTGCTGATCTAGACCTTAAAGACCCTATTATCTTTTTGCAATCTATGTTTGCATTTTTGAAAGCTAGAGATTCAAGAAGTATTTGTCTAGCTTCTGGGTCTGTTACCCCAATATCCAAAGCCTTAAATAATCTTTGCAAAAAGTCAATAAAGGGTTCTCTCTGTCCCTTCCTAATCCTGGTATATGATTCAACCCTTTTTGCTCGATCTTGTATCCTATTCCAAGCATGTAAAGCTGCTTGGTTACATGGACACAGTACTTCATCATCATAAACAGCTTGGACCTGTGGATCAGCATATTCTCCTGCACCAAGAATTTGATCTTGGGAAAACTCTGCACCTTTTGCTCTTCCATGCTGTTTCATATGCTTGAATTCTTCTCTGAAATAGATTACAAACATCAAGAAATGTCCATTATCTAAAACTGCAGACACTAACTGATGGAAATCATGGTGGGTAGCTCTAGCATTAGAAGCCCAAGTCCTTATCATTTACTTAACATATGCAAAGTGCAAGCCAAAATTAACAATAGCTTGCTTAATTTCCTTCAGATCATTCATTGCTATTGGTGTCCATCCAGCTTCTTTGACTCCCTTTGAGCCTTTAGAAGTTGATGCTTTGTCAGAATTAAGTATAGGGTATGTCATTAAAACCCTGGGTAAGCCAGTTCTAATAGCTGGTGGTGGCCTTGTATTCTGTCCTTGTTCCTCCTTACTCTGTTCACCAGCTCCAATAATTTCTTCAATCTTTTCAAATTTTTTTATCATTGTCTCTCTTAAATCCTGAATCTCCTGACCTGTATATGTTTCTAGTGATTTCACTGAGGTATCAATTTTTTGGTCCCCATTCTGCACCTGTGATTCCAAAGCTTTAATTTTTTCCTTCAAAGATAACATGTCCTCCTTAAACTTTTCTTATATATCATGTAGATTCCCATCTTGGAGGTGCATTCTGTCTGTTACCTTATCAAAACTTTGTGATAACGTCTGAATGTCAAATTCAACAGCCTGAACCCTTTCAGGTAACTTTCTAGTACCCTTGGATATGGAGTCAATTTTGTCTATCATAGTATCCACTTGTTCATATAACCTCTGATTGTCAATAATTTTAATCCTGTCAATTAGTTGTTCATTATTAGTTCGTAAAGATTCTATCATTCTTAGGAGTGCCATATTCTTCCTTAATGATAGAATATGGAAAAGAAAACTAAAACCTAGTAACAAGCAAATTAAGGTATCCCCATAATCATATAAACCTTGTATGATATACTCCATTGTATTAGTAAACAAAGCAGTAAAATTTGCATTAGAAACGAAAACTGCCATATTACCTATTATCCAGCAGGTGGCGCTGTTGCTGAGTCGCGATGAAAATGGGGTCCTGTTTCAGTGTCCGCCTTAGTAGATGTTAAAAACTGGAAAATGCGAGTTTCTCAACAAAGTAAATGTCATTAAATCAATTCCATAGACGGAGCCAGAAACCCGGAATCCAGGGGTAGAGAAGAGCAACCTGGAAGCCGCTTATGCCTCCACGTGACAGAGTTGCTCCGAGGGGTTGCAGCTTTCGACAACTGCTTGCACTCTGGTTCGCGCCACTCAAGCGCTGTGCTTGCAAGGGAGATTTAAAAACGACTCAGAAAAGAGCAAACCACAAGGGCAGAGACTACGCGGGCCTGTGGAGTTTAAATCCACATGGGGAGGGAAACAATAGAGTGCATGGGGACTTGAAGTCAATCTGAGGTCCCTAAAAGGAAAATATAAAGAACTGCAGCAAGAAAATCCACTGCGTGATAATTTATGTTAAACTGCTGGCTCCATGCACAAGGCACAGGCCACAAGGCACAGGCCGCAGCCAAGGGAGGGAGGGCTGGCGCCAAGCCGAACTGGTGTCAGGCAGCCAAGCAGAGGAAGGAGGGGTCCAGTTGGGCGCCAGATAAAGGCAAAGGCTTAAGTCACAAACAAACCCCACACCAGTTTGGAATTATGATTGATAGAATGGTTATTTATTTAAAGGGGAAAAAACTTACAGACCACTGTCCCAGACAATAGCCCTCTGCGCAATCAGGAAGAGAGTCTAGTCGATGGAAGCGGAGCAGGAAGTAAGAGAGAGCGAGGAGGGAAGTGGCTGCTTTTTTAAAGGGAGAGAGACCACTCCCCAGTGGGCTGGTATCTCAGCGGCTATTGGCTGAAGGAGCAGAAGGACCTCCCGCAACAGTCTGTCTATTCTGTCTTACTATCAGCAGCTAAGCTTCATCACAATCTCCTGCTAATACACTTTACTGGGATTGCTTCTATTGTGTTTAACTTAATTCTCTACAATTAAAATGCAAAGAAATTATAAATAAAGCTTATATAGCTTCCATGAAGGGTTGACATGTAAAATATTTACAGAACCTTGTTATTTAGGATGTGAATATACATTATCCTAAATAGAGCAACTTATTTGCTACAGGAATGATGGAGGAGGGCCATCTTTCTATTTGTTGCTTTCATTGGTTAATTAATAAAGAAACTGCTTGGCCTCTGATAGGGTAGAATTTAGATAGGTGGAGTAGACAGAACAGAATGCTGGGAGAAAGAAGCCGAGTCAGTGAGTCGCCATGATTCTCTCACTCCTGACAGACACAGGCTAAGATCTTTCCTGGTAAGCCAGCTCATGGTGCTACACAGAATATTAGAAATGGGTTAGATCAATATGTAAGAGCTAGCCAATAAGAGGCTGGAACTAATGGGCTAGGCAGTGTTCAAAAGAATACAGTTTCCATGTAATTATTTTGGGGCATGAGCCTTGCAGGCGGCCGGGTGCCGGGGACGCAGCCCCGCCGCTCTTATTACAACACAGGAATATATTTTATGTGCTTGTTTGTTTAAAGAAAATGGTAGCGAGGTATTTTTGTCAAACAGGAAAGTTTCTGGAAATTCTAAAGTTGTAACATGAGAGCCGGCTTGCTTGTTGAGGTTTCTGTTCTGCCCAATTCCCACAGTCATTAACCCCTCAAAGAAAATCACACAGAGAGTCTGTGTAAATTATAAAACTTATTGGCCCATTAGCTCAGGCTTCTTATTAGCTCTTGTAGCTTATATTAACCCATTATTCTTATCTATGTTACCAACATGGCTTGGTACCTCTTTCAGCAGGATAGGTCACTTCTTGCTTCTTAGGTGGTTGAGAAAGGACTGCAGAATGGAGCTTTTATTTTTCCCAGAATTCTCCTGTTCTTATGGCCCTGCCTCTACTTTCTGTATGGTTGAACTGCCTATACTTCCTGCCTGGCCAATCAGTGTTTATTTAAAACATTATTGACAGAATACAGACAATTCTCCCACACCATAAAGTCATATAGTAAATTTTTTCTACATTACATGAACATAGTCTCAATTTTACTATACTTTATAAAAATAAAACATTCTTGTGACATTTTCATTTAACTCATATTTAACTTTTATAACCAAGCACAATTCTTAATTGAGAATACAACTAAATATTTAAAACTACTATTATCAATGTGTTAAATGAGAACAATGTAAAATATCTCTCAATATTTTTATCTATGTCCATGAATCATTACTGTTCTCAGGTTGTTTGTAGTTTGTGACTCTTGACTCATAACTGCTCTATATGATGAGACCAGATGACATTGTAGAGACTACCCTGAAATGGAACCTATTGATCATCTCTTAAAAACTTCAGAAAAGTGCTCGCTTCGGCAGCACATATACTAAAATTGGAATGATACAAAGAAGATTAGCATGGCCCCTGCGCAAGGATGATACACAAATTCGTGAAGGGTTCCATGTTTTTGTGATGCGAGGGCAGAGGAAAGGCGCCGGTTCTGTGTTCCATGCGCATGTGAAACACCATAAGGGCGCTGCCTACCTGCGAGCTGTGGACTTCGCCGAGTGGCATGGTTACATTAAGGGCATTGTAAAGGATATCGTTCATGACCCGGTCACGGTGCTCCCCTCGCCAAAGTGGTTTTTCGTGATCCCTACC
This sequence comes from Chionomys nivalis, assembly GCF_950005125.1. Classification (NCBI taxonomy): domain Eukaryota; kingdom Metazoa; phylum Chordata; class Mammalia; order Rodentia; family Cricetidae; genus Chionomys; species Chionomys nivalis. The sequence goes on along the minus strand of NC_080088.1, from coordinate 28,167,638 downwards.
GGTTTAAGAAGCAGACAGAGCTGTTCATCGCCACAGAGGGAATCCACACTGGGCAGTTTGTGTACTGCGGCAAGAAGGCCCAGTTGAATATCGGCAATGTTTTGCCCATGGGCACCATGCCTGAAGGTACTATCATATGTTGTCTGGAGGAGAAACCTAGGGACAGGGGCAAGCTGACACAAGCCTCCGGGAACTATGTCACAATCCGGAGACCAAGAAAATGCCAGGGAAGCAGCCTTCAGGGTCCGAGAAGGTCATTTCCTCTGCCAACAGAGCTGTCGTTGGTGTTGTGGCTGGTGGGGGCAGAATTGACAAGCCTATCTTAAAGGCTGGCCGTGCCTACCACAAGTACAAGCCAAGAGGAACTGTTGGCCACGCGTACGTGGTGTGGCCACGAATCCTGCAGAGCATCCCTTCGGAGGTGGTAACCATCAGCACATTGGCAAATCGTCCACTATCCGAAGAGATGCCCCTGCTGGACGCAAAGTGGGTCTCATTGCTGCCCGCCGGACTGGGAGACTACGTGGAACCAAAACTGTACAAGAGAAGGAGAACTAGAACTCAGGAGCTAATAAAGTATGTCCTTTTGCTGGGAAAAAAAATAAGAAACAAAAATATTTAATTTTTGAATTTGGAACAGAGAATGCAATAATGTTGTCTCCTGGACATTATATGGTTTTCATACATAAAACCTCACAGCAGCACAACAATCACTTTCTGACAAGAATTGTTTAAGATTGGAACCAGCAGCATTCCAAAATAGATAGAAAAGATGTGTGTTCCCAGACTAGAAAACTATAGAGAGGTAAAACTTTTAGTGACCATGAGGAATCATATTACTCAATGGTATAGCTATTATAATGCTTTCATTATGTCAATAAACTTTCACTGATGTTTATTCAAAGAAATCTGATTAAATGAAGTGGAACACATACACGTGCACACACACAGCCAAGAAAGTAGGAGGGGCAATGAGAAGAAGAATTTTGGTGGAAACAGAGTGTAATGAGGTGGGACTATCATCAAAGAATATTTAATATAGGTAAAATTGTGAAAGGATAAGTAAAGACTTTTTATGCCATATTCAAGCTGTATCCATAAAATATTTTAATAATATGGCTTCAGGCAACAAGCAATTATCACTGCTAAATAATTATTTGTAGGTAACAAACATTGTATTTTAACTCAATTTTATTACTTTAACCTGTGTCCTCTTTAACAAAATGAGAACAATTCTTCAATATTGGTAATATCTCTATAGTGAAATTAATACTTTTTGCTAAACCCAAACATGGCCCTATAGTGTAAATGGTGTTCTTGCAGCTTTTCCATCTTTCAGATTTACTTCAAAACTGTAGGTAGAGACTGCTCATTCAATTCCCTGCTGCCCCGATCTAAATAATCAAAAGAAACTATATTAATTCCAACACTGTTTGGCTAAAGGTTCATGCATATTTCTAGCTAGTTCTTATATCTAAATTAACCCATTCTATTAATCTGTGTATCAACACAAGGCAGTGGCCTACCATTAAGATTCCAGAATTCCAGTTTCTTTCTCCTTTGGCAGGTACATGACATCTCTTGACTTTGCCTACTCTTTGTTTCTGTATCTTTCAGCCTGGCTATCTTCTGCCCAGTCATAGACCAAAGCAGCTTTTTAAATCAACCAATAAAAACAATACATATGCAGAAGAACAACCCACATAGCAAAACAGGTAATTTAAATATTAAATTAATGATGTTCTTTTTATTTCAAATAAATAAATTAATAATACCTCCATGTATGAACCTGAGAAATAGACATACCCCTTGTAAATGAAGACTATCTATAGATTAAGGTCCCAGTTGACCATACTTGGAGATAAGTAGATGACAAATATCTAAATGTTATTAATAATATGTACACAGACAGATATGCACACACATAAACACACAAATCACTTACATTGTCTTATTATATTGTCATACACAGGCACTCATAGACTGAGTTTATAGTCTAGACTGGTCTCAACTCACCTTAGTCTGTTGGTATCAGTATGCACAGTGTGGACACTAAACAAGGTTTATTTTGGCTAATAAATTATATATTGAAATACCTAAAATAAAAATCAGAGCTGAACAAATGTAATAAAGTATTTACTAGATATATCTAATGAATATGTACCTTTCACTAATCAAATAAACATGTCACATAAAGACCTAATCATCCATAAAATACAAATTTCCATCAAAGTTATGGATGAAGTTTTAAGAATATAAATGGAAATTATTACCAATAAATTTTGCAATGGAGATAGTATTTTTTCTACAACACATAATGAAAGCAATAGCAAAATATCTAAGAAATTAAATAATTTGAGTTTCCTGTAAAGCAAAAGAAGATCAAATGAAGTTATACTTTGAGCTAAGATTTTTTTAACCTCTTGTTTAAAATTTATGGAATGTAATCCATAACTTACAGTTTTCCCAAGAACTCCTATATCAAAAAACATTTTAAACTTCAGGTGGTGCAACCAGTTGCTTATATATTATTTGCATCATGACTCTGGGAGTAAGTTTTTAAGCATTACTAACTGGTTCAAAAGACCCTGCCCATGTATCACTACCAACATGCTCACGGACTATTTAGTTTATACCTCTGTTATCTTTGAAAGGAGAGCAAAATCATTATTTATATATAGTTATGAGGATGAAATTAACCATTTTTTAAATGTTCAGAAATGCACCTGCCTCTCATTAAGTCCTTAATAAATAGTTGTATTGGTCTTGGTCACAAACTCTAAGGTTTGTTTGAATTCATGAGCATTGTTTCATTGTGTGAGTCTAAGAAGTTAATAAAATAATGCATTGCGATATGAACTTAAAAATAAAGGGTCACCAAACAGAAACATATCAATAACATTTTTCTCTGGTTTCTATGTAGAGTTTTTGTTGACAATTCAAATTATGAGGCAATATGCTAACTTAAGTTATATTCTACTTCAGTTGAACAGTTTTAGTGTTCTAGAGATGATGGATACTATAGATGAATTTCTGATAAAATATATTTTGGACGTTTTTAATTTCTTAGAGATTTTCAAAAGTTACATTAAGCTGCTCCAAATTCTCAGAATACATGCATATGAAAGCTGAGTTATAGAAAAGCTGTCATTTTTCCTAAAAGATACGAATAAAACTGTGCAGAATGTCAATATATATCTACTCCTCCTGGACTCCTGTAGGTGCATATAAGTTTGAGGGAGAACCTAGCATGGATATTTTTAAAAGCTATTGAGAAATTTCTGATTTGTGTCACTGGCTGGAAACTGACCTATATGACTTGCTTAAATCCCACTGAGCTCTTATTATGAACCACTATTAGAAATATCTTGAGCTATTTTCGTTTTCATTATGTACACATGCACTTCATAGACGATCCCTATTACTCTGCTTCCTATGACTTCTATTTTCAAAAGAACCAGTGAGGAACTTTTTTCCCTTTTCATTTTGCATGCCATTATTTTGACATTCTGTAGCTACACTTTGAAAAAGTATAAATGGATGTCAGAAAGGCTACAAATAACCATTTGTATTTTGTTTACAAGAAAAGCTCTGTTCGGAAGAAAAAAACATTTCACATTTGAAATGTACCATTAGGAAAGGGTGGGTTTTAATGTGTCAGAAATGAATTTCAAAGACAATGTGGGGGTGTAGATTGCTTCAGAGGTAACATTAATTTGAGAGCACTTTCCAATAGTGTTGGTAAAACAGTTGGTCACCACAGAGATGCAATCATAGAATTCTCTTGTATTTGACACTGCATTGATGTACGTGTACTTTTAGAATAGTCAAAATACTCTAAGTACCGAAACCTGCCAAGCAACTCTTTCATATGTTAAATAAATGCAATTAAAGTTATTTCATCAGAAACAGTACAGAAATGTTCTGAAATATTTCAGTTAGATTAGAAACTAACCTGAAGTTTGCTTTTAAAACTAACAATTTACAGACATCTTTCGAAATTTTCAAATAATATATATAAATAAATGCTTTCTAGAAACAGTGTTTCATGAAGAAGTGCATAAAAACTTTTTGGGTTTGTTTATTGTTTTATTTAATATATTTTTATTCTTACTTTGCCAAATGATGCTTTGCTTTCTTGATTAAAGGTAGCCAGTTTAGATTTGGAGCATGAAATTTACAAGAAAGACACTGCTAATATGTATATTGAGTTAACTTAGATAAAATACATGATAAACAACATAAAAACATTTGTGATAGTTGAGAAAATCATATCACCAATTATTTCGTAATATTTTGATTTAAATGAATCATTCCTCTTAACCTTAAAATATCTCTCATTTTCTGGTTTCATAAATGTCTTAATATCTAAGTGTTTCATTTCACTTCCCTGTTATTTAGGTTGACTATTATTGATCATTTAATTTTTAAGTACATAATAATTATGTTTATGTCTTCTTTGAAATTCTATGTAAAATTTGATTATTTGCCTTTGGGGTATAGTAAAGATAAATTTTAATCTTTATAAAGGACTTTTCTGTTTTATTTTGATCAACATATTTGATTAACTTATATTTCACTATAACATTTTAATTTTAAATTCAATCAATTGCCTAGATGTGCAATAAAGCAAAGGCATGAAGTTTACTCGGAACTTACATCCTTATCTCTTTGAAATAAGGAGGGTAAAAAAGTGGGCATAGAACTTTGCAGGAAGAAGAAGATGAGAAAACAATTGTGAAAGAACAGACTTGAAGCTTGCTGCATCAAGAGTTTTCAGCATATGTAAGCAGAAGATTTTTCCATTAAGCAATTAATTCATACTTGTAACTCAATTAGAGGCATGGTTTGAATAGCAGGGTGTGAGTGTACCTCAAGCTTTCAAAATTAACCACATCTTATTCAGAAGCCGAAACAAACATAAAAATAAAGAAATTGGAGCCGGGCGGTGGTGGCGCACGCCTTTAATCCCAGCACTCGGGAGGCAGAGGCAGGCGGATCTCTGTGAGTTCGAGACCAGCCTGGTCTACAAGAGCTAGTTCCAGGACAGGCTCCAAAACCACAGAGAAACCCTGTCTCGAAAAACCAAAAAAAATAATAAAAAAAAAAAAAATAAAGAAATTGGTTCTGAAAAATCAGTATCCACTACTGATCTAAAATGAAAGAACCTTTGTGGAAAATGAGTTCTACACAAGGTCTACACAAGTTCCTTACCAAACTGGAGTACTGAACAGTCAATTGTTAAGATTCAGACGCATTTTAAGAAACAACTGAACACACTCAAAACTTCCCATTGCACATAGAAATCGTTGTAGGCACTATGTCTATTTTTGGGAAACTTGCAGAAGTTAGTCTGTAAGATTCAGGTGGACAGACTTGAGGGGTGGCTCAATCAAAAACGTCTTGTGTGCAAAGATGGTAGGCTGTCTTAGGTTTGCCAAATTTGAGTTAAAACCACACACAATGGTTGCATACCCATAATCTTAGCAATCACCCATCCTGTGTGTTTGTGTGTGTGTGTGTGTGTGTGTGTGTGTGTGTCTGTCTGTCTATAGGATGGATCCCTGGAATTTTCTATCCAGTCAGTGTAATTGAATAGGTCAGTCCATGCCAATGTGGGGAAAATTGTGTCAAAAAGTCAAGCAACAACAAAAACAAAGAAGATAAATGATTTTGATACCTGGTATCAAAATATACACATATACATTTACCTCTGCATACACATATACTATTCCACACATAGTTCAAAAATACTAGCTAGAAATGATAGATAAATTTGTAGCAAGATAGAATATATGATAATTTTGTAAGGTGCTGATCTAACTGCTCTTATATTTTCTTTGCTTTAATGAGTGTTCAACATATATCAACTAAACAAGTTACTCTAACAATCTTTTTTGTGCTATTATATAAAACCACAGGATAATAAGGCTTTACAGATAGTTCCCATTGTTAGTAAATGTTCTTTATCTCATTCCCCATAGAGATACTTCCTCATAATTAAAATATTTCTCACTTTTCTGCTATGTTGTGCAACATAGTCTATATGCATCTCTGAGAATATAAAACATGAAAAATATATGAGAGGTTGAGAAAGAATGCATGCTTGTGTTTGTGATATTAGTGAGTATAACAGAGAGAAAGAGAGAGAAACAGAGACAGGGAGGCAGAGAGCAGAGGGCAGTCTGAGATAGGCATGTCACTTAGTTCACCCTCCCTCTCATTTCATCTGTTCACAGTGTAATAATCCTGACAGTTCATTCGCTACTTCAGAGATGAGTACAATCAGTTAGCAGCCCTTTTAAATTTCTGATTACTTCTAATTAGGAAATAACAGTTCATTGTGTTGCATCCAAAATTTGCTTTCTGCAATATTTCATAGTTTCATGTACAGGTTTAAAGGACAGCAACACTTTAAATATTTCAAGACTAATTTAATTCATTCCGCTCACACAGCAGGAACATTTTTGCTGTATTAGTCACATTCCTTTCAGCACAGTTCAGTGCCATGAAATCATACACTTTATTAACCCTGAGACTATTTTAAGGACAATGTTACTTAAAGGTTTAATTTATTTTCTTTTCATGTAAATGTTATAAAAGCAAATAATAATGTCCTGATATATATGTGACCTTCATTTTCTTCATTTGACTCCTGCAGTTCCATATTAAAAGTAACTATGCATGTATAGACATAGCACTAGGAAGCAGAGACTAGGGAATTCTGGGGTCAGTAGACAGCCAGTCTAGCTGAATTTGCATGAGATGTTGCTTGGTTATGATGCTTTATCTGTAACAATAAGGGTATGGCACTCAACCAAACATTTATATCTATATTCCATAAGCATGACCACACATTAAGACATAGCCATGACACAGAAGCAGACACTTCCTATACACACATGTATAAAACAGACAAAAAATTATCTTCGAGTGATAAAGTAAACCCCTTCATTACAAGTTTTTTTAAACACTAATGTGTGTCTTCAAAACCATTATATAAAGTCTTTTAATAATATTCTATTTGACTGTTCATATATTGAACATTTCTCTTATTGGCAAAAAATGAATAAATTTTGAGATATGTTTATTTTATAACTACAAACCCCTCATATAATCCCACATTGAAAAAAAAGCAAATTTAATGGATTCTATTAAGAAAATATGTTCCATGTGAATTTTTCCACCTCATCCAATGGTCATAAATGTTATATTTAGTAACAATTTTAGACTTACCTAGAGATTAATAAGATGTTCAATAATTTCACCTGTCTCTTATGGACACACAGTGTCTTCAGGAATTTTGAATGCTAAAAAAAAGAAGAAAACAGAGAATCACACCCACACAAAGGCCCTCTATTGTATTCAGTGTAGTGTAGAGTATGGGAATGCAAAGGGAGAAAACAGAAAAAGCCATTTTAAATAGATTTTTATTTGTGTTCATCAGACTATAAGGTATGGTCTTTATAAAGTCAGCTTTGCCCTTTCATGTTCATCTGCTTCAACATTTTAACATAAAAATTGGTTTGGTTTAAATAACTCAAATCAAAATTCTTGGCTCATTATTCCCAGCCATGTTAGCATGCCAGGCTCTTTACAGGAAGGATTTTGTCTTTATTTTTGAAATTTCATATTTTTTACTACTTTATAAATAATACCAATTAAAATTCCCACATCTTCCTCTCCTCCTACTTCCCTCCCGCTTCCCCACACACCCTCCCCTTCACTCCCTTCCAGTTCTAAGAGAGGGTAAGGCACTCTGCCCTGTGGGAAGTCCAAGGCCCTCCCACCTACACACAGGCAAGGAAGGTATGCATCCAAAGAGAATAGGATCCGAAAATTCCAGTACATGCAGTAGAGACAAATCCCAGTGCCATTATCATTGACTTCTCAGTCTGCCCCAATTGTCAGCCACATTCAGAGGGTCCAGTTTGATCCCATGCTCGTTCATTCCCAGTCCAGCTGGAGTTGATGAACTACCGTTAGCTCAAGCACACTGTCTCAGTGGGTGAACCCTTGTGATCCTGACTTTCTTGCTCATATTCTCCCTCTATCTGCTCTTCAACTGGACCTTGGGAGCTCAGTACAGTGCTCCAATGTGGGTCTCTGTCTCTGTTTCCATCTGTTGACTGACCAAGGTTCTATGGTGCTATTCAATATGGTTATCAATCTGACTACAGGACAAAGCCAGTTCAGGCAACCTCTCTTCCACTGCCCAGGGTCCTAGCTGGGGTCATCCCCGTGGACTCCTGGGAATCCCTCCAGAGCCAAGCTTCTTGCCAACCCCAAAATGGCTCCCTCAATTAAGATATCTTCCTCCCTGCTCCCATATCCATATCCATCCTTCCTCCATCTCAACCATACCACTCCCCGCAAAGCTCTCCCCTGCCCTTCCCTTCCCCCCTCCCCTTCCATCTACTCCCACACCCCCATGCTCCCAGCTCCCAACTTTTGCCTGGTGATCTTGTTTGCTTCCAATTTCCAGGAGGAGATAGATAGATAGATAGATAGATAGATAGATAGATAGATAGATCCATAGATAGAACCATAGATAGATCGCTAGATAGATAGAGATAGAGATAGTTTTTTTGGGTTCACCTTATTACTTAGCTTCCCTAGGATCATGAACTATAGACTCAATGTCCTTTGGTTACAGCTAGAATCCACTAATGAGTGAGTACATACCATGTTCATATCTTTGGGTCTTGGTTACCTCACTCAGGATAGTGTTTTCTACTTCACATCTATTTGCATGCAAAATTCAAGATGTCATTGATTTTTACCTCTAATGTGTAGATGTGCCACACTTTCTTTATCCATTCTTCCTTTGAGGGGCATCTAAGTTGTTTCCACGTTCTGGCTTTCACAAATAATGCTGCTATGAACATAATTGAACAAATGCTTTTGTAGCATGATTGGGCATCTTTTGGGTATATTCCCAAGAATGGTATTGCTGCATCCTGAGCTAGGTTGACTCCCAATTTTCTGAGAAACCACCACCCTGATTTCAAAAGTGGTTGTACAATATTGCATTCCCACCAGCATGGATGAGTGTATGCTGGAAAGGATGTGAAATTTCATATTTTAAAAGATATCACTCCCTATAAGCAAGTATGTGCTGTTTTGCCACTGCTACTTTGGGCTACAGAGGAAAACCACATTCTTTCACAGTAAGTCAGAGCCCTCCTCTCTCTTGACCATGATCAAAGAAGCCATGGTTTCTGAAATATGGAAAGTATTTTGACATTGATTCTCTAAGTTTGCCTGAAGACATTGGAAATGTGGTTCAGATCAGATAGGGCATGACCAAATGAATTTTGCTGAGTCCTTGCAGAAATAATGGTTCTATGGCTAAGAGATTAATAAGCATATTTGTATAAAATTTCACCCAATACCTCATAGCACAATTACTTATACACCCCCTTATATATATGTACTAGGAGACACATACCAACACAGCCACTACCACCTTCAACAAAATCTGGTTAAACATAGGCTCTGATTAGAGATGTGAGTGAAGTCATATTCAAACTGTACTTACTTGCAGATAAATATGTTCAGTGGATATTAATGCATAAATGAGAGCATTATTTGTTGTACCATGTACAATTAATATTAACAATGAAAAATATTTTATAAAAGTTTAAAATAAAGATGTAGTATTTACAGATGATGTGGGACAATGGTCTGTACCCTGTCACTTGAATTTTAAACAAACGCTGATTGGCCAGTAACCACATAAAGTATAAACGGGATAGTGTTTTCTATTTCCGTGCATTTGTATGCAAAATTCAAGAAGTCATTGTTTTTTACTGCTGAGTAGTACTCTAATATGTATATATTCCATACTTTCTTCATCCATTCTTCCATTGAAGGACATGTAGGTTGTTTCCAGGTTCTGGCTATTACAAACAATGCTGCTATGAACATAGTTGAGCAAATACTTTTGTTGTATGTTTGGGCATCTCTTGGGTATATTCCCAATAGTGGTATTGCTGGGTCGAGAGGTAGGTTGATCCCGACTTTCCTGAGAAGCCGCCACACTGCTTTCCAAAGTGGTTGCACAAGTTTGCATTCCCACCAGCAATGGATGAGAGTGCCCCTATCTCCACAACCTCTCCAGCAGAGGCTATCATTGGTGTTTTTTATTTTAGCCATTCTGACAGGTGTAAGATGGTATCTTAATGTTGTCTTGATTTGCATTTCCCTGATTGCTAAGGAAGTTGAGCACGATCTTAAGTGACTTTGGCCATTTGAACTTCTTCTGTTGAAAAGTCTCTGTTCAGCTCAGTGCCCCATTTTATAATTGGATTGATTAACCTTTTACGGTCTAATTTTTTTTTTTACCAAAAACCCCTTATTTATTTTATTATTTCACATTTTAACTTGATTTTTTTTTCTATTTTGAGGCAGGAATTGGCTTTTTATTTATGCTCCAGACAATCTATCTCACTCACTACATGCATGGCCCAGGACTTCTTTCTGAACACTTCCATGAAAGTAGTCAGCTTCCCAAAATATACTGCTGCTGCTGCAATTTTAGAAAAAAAATAAATAAAAATAAATAACCTGAGATAAACAAAGAAAATGAATGGGGAGCTTGGGGGGCTGGGGCACGAGGTCTTGCCACGTGGTCCACGCCCATCACGTAGTCCGAGAGGTTATGATTGGTCAGGTAATGATTCCTTGGTCAGGAAGTCACAAGTTGACCCACCTAGTTCTCTAGATAGTCTGGAATGTGAGGCAGGTTCTGCTAACAGATAGCTCTCTATTAACAGTTAATTTGGGTGTGGGATAGGCTTGGTCAATAAGACTATTCTCAATACAATTGGGAAGTAAAGCCCTCTGCAAAAACTCCTCACGGCGGTGCTTCCTGTAAATTTTGGGGGGACACGGCTCCTGACATATCCCCCTTCCTTTTATAAAAGCAGGCATCTATCAAGTGGAGGGCACCAGGTCAGAGTCTAACCCTGGTGTCAGATCTAAATGAGAAGGGACTGGGACAAGGAGGGACCCTCCTCTCGAACGGTAGAGCAATTTACCTCTCCTGGGAACAGAGGGGTGCCTTATAAGTAGCATTAGTTCCTTGGAGGTCCTCAAATAAAAGGTATCTAGCAAGACCTAAAGTAAGCAGGTCTTTGACCATAGGGCACCCTGTCTTAGGCCATGTGGAGGGCGATCCTCGTGCCTGGCACCATGCCAAGTTGAGCCAGTTTTTACAACCTCTGTATGGTGTGCTGTTCAGGCGAGGGTCCACACTAACTCCCGTCATTGGGCCCCTGTATCTATCATTAATCAAAAGACTGTGAGGAGCTCCTCAAATAAAGATATAATGATATAATTTTGGCACCAATAGCTCCATCTTTCAGACAAGAAGAAAGGGCGTTTTCCAAACCCAGTATTCACCTTTAGTCTGGCCTAAGGTATATCCTCCTTCCTAAATGCCTACTCCACAATAAGATTACGAGTGCTGCCTGCCAAACATTAGGGCAGTGTAAAGGGGATCAAAATGTAAAATTTTTAACATATGCATTAAACCCAAACATTTTACAGCATGTGTCAAACTTTTCCCAACATCTATAAGCAGTTACAAATATCATTAAGTCAATTCCAGTAAGAATACATACAATGACAGACATTTTTGTTATCAAATATCACTAGTTCCAGTCTCTGAGCAACAGTCAGAACCCCAATCTTCCCCCTTCTTAAGTAAAGAGGGGTTAGTATTTTAATTAAAATGAGTTTTGTGTCCCAAAGTTTAAAACAGTCAAATATTTAGTCTACACCTCAGCTGCAAAGCAAACAGAATGCAGACTGTAGAAGCAGTTCAACATTTGTGCTTCAGGGCAGGTGGGCTTCCTGGGTGAGGTGAGCTGGAGTCAGCTATCTGAAGCGCATCCTGGCAATTATCTCAGCCGTCTCCTTTTACAGTCTAATTTCTTAACAATGACTTCTTGAATTTTGCATACAAATGGACGGAAATAGAAAACACTATCCTGAGTGAGGTAAGCCAGACCCAAAAAGAGGAACATGGGATGTACTCACTCATATTTGGTTTCTAGCCATAAATAAAGGACATTGAGACTATAATTCATGATTCTAGAGAAGCTAAATAAGAAGGTGAACCCAAAGAAAAACATACAAGCATCCTCCTGAATATTAACCTTCATCAGGCGATGAAAGAAGACAGAGACAGAGACCAACATTGGAACACTGGACTGAAGTCTCACGATCCAAAGGAGGAGCAGAAGGAGAGTGAGCACGAGCAAGGAACTCAGGACCGCGAGGGGTGCACCCACACACTGAGGCAAAGGGGATGTTCTATCGGGAACTCACCAAGGCCAGCTGGCCGGGGTCTGAAAAAGCATGGGACAAAACCGGTCTCGCTGAACATAATGGACAATGAGGACTACTGAGAACTGAAGAACAATGGCAATGGGTTCTTGATCCTATTGCACGTAATGGCTTTGTGGGAGCCCAGGTAGTTTGGATGCTCACCTTAATAGACCTGGATGGAGGTGGGTGGTCCTTGGACCTCCCACAGGGCAGAGAAACCTGCTTGCTCTTTGGGCTGAGGAGGGAGGAAGACTTGATTGGGGGAGGGGGAGGGAATGGGAGGTGGTGGCGGGGAAGAGGCAGAAATCTTTTTTTTTCTCATTTTTTTTTATTCTTTTTTAATTAAAATTTCCAACTGCTCCCCGTTTCCCATTTTCCTCCCCCTCCTCCCACTTATTGCCCACTCCCCCGCTCCCCTCCCCCTATCCCCACTCCTCTTCTCCTCCCCCCAGTCCATTCCCCTACCCTCTCGATACTGAAGAGCAGTCCAAATTCCCTGCCCTACAGGAAGACCAAGGTCCTCCCACTTCTATCTAGGTCCAGGAAGGTGAGCATCCAAACAGGCTAAGCTCCCACAAAGCCAGTTCATGTATTAGGATCGAAACCTAGTGCCATTGTCCTTGGCTTCTCATCAGCCTTCATTGTCCGCCATGTTCAGAGAGTCCAGGTTCAACTCATGCTTATTCAGTCCCAGTCCAGCTGGCCTTGGAGAGCTCCCAATAGATCAGTTCCACTGTCACAGTGGGTGGGTGCACGCCTAGTGGTCCTGATTTCCTTGCTCATGTTCTCCCTCCTTCTGCTCCTCATTTGGACCTTAAGAGCTCAGACCGTTGCTCCAAATTGGGTCTCTGTCTCTCTCTCGATCCATTGCCAGATGAAAGTTCCCATGCCATTCTCCTTGGCCTCTCATCAGCTCTCATTGTCCGCCACATTCAGAGAGTCCGGTTTTATCCCATGTTTTTTCAGTAGCTGTCCAGCTGGCCTTGGTGAGCTCCCAATAGATCGGCCCTACTGTCTCAGTGGTTGGGTGCACCCCTCATGGTCGAGGCAGAAATCTTTAATAATTAAATAAATTAATTAATAAAAAAATTAAAAAAAATAAAGTATAAACGGGGCAACCAGGCATAAAGTAGAGTCAGAGCAATGAGAATTCTGGGAAAAGGAAAGTATCAGTTTGCAGTCGTCACCCAGACATAGAGAAGAAACCAGACACAGAGCAAGCGAGATGTGGTTGCCTTGCCAAAAAAAGGTACCAAGCCATGTGGTTAACACAGACAAGAATTACGGGCTAATTTAAGTTATAAGAGTTAATAAGAATCCTGAGCTACTAAACCAATCACTTTTATACTTAATTTAGACCTCTGTGTGATTTCTTTGGGACTTAATGACTGTGGGAACTCTGGTGGACAGAAACCTTAGTCAACATACAGGTATAAATTCAAGAAAACATTACAAATTCCTGATAGTGAACAGAAAAGTGTTGGTAATGCTGGCTATTCAGAAATTCCTGCAGTTGTTGGTATTTGATCTCATTGAGAATTGAGGCTACATAAAGTTATTTGATTTTGTTTTGGAAAGATGTGGTAGGAGATCTGGAGGAGCCTACTAGGATCCCACTTTGAAATGTTCTGCTTTTTTTCCAACTTTTAAAGAGAGGTATTTAAGAAAATTGGTTATCAATGGAAAGTACAAAATTCTGTCAAACTATTTTCATAAACTTGATTGGAGATTTTATTTGTTGTCATTTTCATTGCGAATAGGAGCAGCATAACGTGCTGCTTAGAATCATGGACAACACTGACCGTCATTTCACTCCCTACTTCACTGTCTAAAGCTAATAATCTGATTCCTTTATGTATTGACTGCCAGTTATCAGCCAAGAATTCTTTCATTTTACCAATTTCCAAAAATGATTTACAATCAGTCTTCAATGTTGAACTGCATCATATACTCTGGAGCAAAATATGGACATATATAGCACTGTGATCTTTGTAATAAAATATGCACACAAGCTATATTCAAAGGAAATATAATAATTCCTGCTTTATAAGCTTGCCCTTGGGGGATTTAAGGACACTTTTAAATTACACAATAAATGGTGAATGCTGTTTCGTTTCTATGATCTCTTCTGTTCCTTTTAAAAATTCAAAAAAGCTGAGGAACAAATGGCAACACAAATTCTTCAGTTTAATGTAAATGGTTTATGTCAAAATCAAGAAATGGCAAAAGATTTGAAAGTACTTTTTAAGTCATAATGATGTTGTCAACTCATATAAATCCACAGATATTGAATATACATGTGTTTTAACTTAAGTTAAAATGCATTTTTGAGAATAACTTAGAATGCATTTAAATGCATGTTTAAAATAAGAAGTTTTACAAGTATATTTTTATTTTTTCTAAAGGAAAATGTGAGTTTCTCAGACTTCATCTTATATCAAAAGTTATGATTGTATGTCTTCCTGCCATAAGCAATTCATTAATATGCATTTATTGAAAACCTATTTTGTTCTGAACAAAATAAACTTGGCCTTTATTTCCTGAATAACATTGTCTATTAAACAAAAATATCATCATAAAATGTAATAAGCACAATTACAAAAGAGTATATACACATAATAATGAAAAAATGATCAATGAGTCAATAAATTATACAAGTAAAAATCTAATTTGTTGTTGGTAGATGAGTTAGACTAGGCTGGGTGGAGAATGTGTTACTAAAAGACTACTGAAATATTAAAGAAAAGGCCTTTGCTTCCCTTTTATTTGCTTACTCTTGTAACCTTTTTTTTTATTACTATGAGAATACCATCTAGTCTTAAATATTTCTTCTGGGACTTTAGTATTTGAAGTCTAATTACATTTATATTATGCATGGATGAAGACACAAGAGAAAGTAGAAAGTTAAGAATATTTAAAGTAGCACATAAAATTTAGAAACATCAGAGAATATCACAGTGGATAAATTGTTTCTATGTGATAGTAAAGGGAAGCATTATCTATCAACAGTGCAAGGATTAATTAGCAAAATTTTACAAACTGTTTTGAAGAGATGATTAGTGCTAACACCATTACTTGTAACTCAGCCTTGCTAATATTAACTTCAAAACCTGGACCTTGTTCCCTAGTGGTTTGCTAAAAGATCTAAAACCTTCTCATAGTCTCCATGAGCACAGCATACTTAGCTAACAGGTTACCTGCCAATTATAATTAATGTCCGAAAATGATAAAGCAGAATGACATCTTCAGTCTGGTGTCCCTTTCTCTTCACATCCCTTCGTCTATACTCTATACTCACTGCTTCGCATTTTTAAAATTTTTCAAATTATGCTGTTGGTTTATTTATCTGTTTTTGGTTGTTTGGCTGGTTCTTTGTTTTTGTTTTGTTTGAAATCCCCTTAGCCATTTAATTCTATTTTCTTGTTTTGTGCTTTAGTATCAGTGAACTACATTTTCTTAATTAAGAAATAATTACCTTCAGATTTCACTAATAAATACCCACTTTGTTTCTCCTCTTGTAGTTTACTCAGGAAGGCAATCTGTTGGAACAGCTGCGTGAACCACAATGTAATCTTTACACTTGAAGAGGAAACCGCTCTAACTGCAGAAGAAGTTAGACTTCAATTGCCAGCACTCAGACAGACATTTTGTTTCATGGTCTTATCTATTTTATATCTCTTTGAGTAGCAGGAGATCTCAGTCAACCTCTGCCAGGCCTCATTTCCATATTGTCAGTATCTCCTAGAAGCTAGAAAGTTAGCAAGAAAAAGAGAGATATATTCAAAATAACAAGATGATAGTATAAAATAAAGGAGATTAAAAAGACCCTAAGAACCTAATGCATTTGCTGAAGTAAAAACTATTTAGCTAAAGAGTAGTGAAAAAAATTAGAATGCTTAAGAATATTTTTCAATATGACAATTACTAGTAATTGTTCACAAATTTTTCATTTGTCAGTGAATATTCAATTTTTGACAATTAGAATATTATATATAAATATATATGGAAGAAAAATGTGTATGACACCATAATTTAAAAAACTCAGTCCTTATGTCTCTCAATTAGAAAAGAGTATGAATACAAAATATACATAAATTAAAAATTGATCACAAATACCTAGTCTTCTAAAATTGTTTTCTGAACTTCTTCCAGCACTGCACTGGGCTGTGATTCTTACTCTAATCTTGCTAAGTTCTTAGTGGTATACTGGATATTAGGAAACCAAGGTGAGGTAAATACACCGTGCTTTGGAAGAAAAGAGGCTGGGAATTACACGAATGACTTATATGCATTATTTTCTGGACTAGCACAGTCCCTGGCACACTTATTTCTCTCTTCATCTTTTTTTTTTAATGAAGAAAGTAGAGATTGATATAGATAATAAAATCGTTCAGCTGTAATGAGACAGAATCTTTTGATCCAATAGTTAAGTCCAAAGGTTTCTAAAATTCTATTGTTAGATACAATATCCTGTTACAGGAGGAAGCTTTGCTGATGATTGCTGAGCAAGGCATGGATCCATGAGTATAGTAGAATGCCATTAAAAGTCATTTCGTTACTAAGTTCCTTTAGTAGAACAATAGTAATATTTGGTTTTACCCTAGGTTTGTAGGCTATCTAGTCTCAGGTCTTAGTCATCCAAACATGCTGTTTTCTATCTTATGGAGTGGACTTTAAATCAATTAGATGTTGGTTGGTTATTCCCACAAGCTTTCTGCCATTATTACATCAGTGTATCTTGCAGACAGATTACTCTCATAGATTAAAAGTTTTGTAGCTCGGTTAATGTTAACCTTTCTCTTTTGACACCATGCAGAGTACCTTCAAGCACCGTGAATGGGGTGAAGGCTTCATGTAGGCATCAGCTCGACATCTCCATGTTCAATGATTTGTACAGATGTTATCTTCACCAATAGGACTTAACTATCTATGGAGAACAACTTACAGCCTGGGCAGTAGCCTAAGTTATGATTGTTTGGGGGTTCCCATTGGACACCTTGGACAACAAATCAATGAACTGGAATCCATACCTGGCACTGAATTTATTAGTTGGCAAGGTATGTCCAACTGGGGATGTGCCTCCTCCACGCTTTGATTTTGTCATTTTCATTTAGAATGTGTGTGTGTGTGTGTGTGCATGAGCTTATATTAGGCTTCCACATTATTTCTCTAATGATCCTTAATTGTTGCTCTCTCCACCTGTATTCCTTCCCTTGTTTCTCTCTTTTCTCCCACTCCCCATTTGATCTTTTTGATCTTTCCATTTCTTCCCTTAGAATTACCTCTACTTACAAATAGATAGTGCTTTGAAGCTATTATTGACTGAGATTAAAAATCAAAATTTTAAATGTCACATTAAGTTTTGGATAAATATTTCATAAACTATCATATTAAAATGTTTAAAAAGGCAGAAATGCCTGAATATCTTAGCAATATAATTTCAACACAAGAAATACAAACATTTTTTGACAAATACTTATTTACTGATATTTGTACATGTGCGGCTGATACCTATAGTATCTGTTTTTATATGATACTAATTATATACCATGTGATGCTTGTGCAAGTCAAAGCACGGCCTCTGATGCTGAACATGGCTTCCTTGCTTGTTTGAAGCAGGGTCTCTCTTGTTTGTTGCTATGCTGTATGTCTGGCTGGCTAGCGTGGCATCTTCCAGGGAATTTCTTTATCTCTCTGTTCTTTCTTACTGTGAGTTTACAAGGATTACAGATGTGCCTCTAACATGAATCCCTTATATGATCTGAACTTGGATATTTTGGGGTTTTATGACAAGTATTTTTACCAAATGAACCATTTATTTAGGTCATATATCAGTCATGCTTTTGGAAGAATTGTTTCAACCTACTGAGATGATACAGACATAATTTTCTTGTCTGTAATTTGACATCAAAATGAGAATACTAATTTATTAAAAAGACAGTTTGTTTAAAGTTATGCTTTAGAAGTTGTTTAACTTTAAAACACCTTTAGCTATTAGCATCAACTGGAAATGCCTACATCACTTTTACAAACTGATTAAGTCATGCCTATCATAGCAGCATCCCAGCAGAGTGCCAAATGCAGGCAGAGACCATCAATCTGAATTCCACTGTGCAGCTAGTTGAAAGTGCTTTGAGGTTACCCACTACCAAATGCCCGTCAGCCCTTTGAGTTATATGTGTCCAGGCCTAATTTCTCAAGGCATAATTCTTCCGCCAAAGCTCCAGATGGAAGTCCATTTAATCATAATGTATCTTACAATTATTACAACTGACACTTTGACATTCCATTTTGGCCCGGAAGATTGACCCAGCTGTACAGTATATTATCTTTTCAACATATCTGCTCTAATTTGTATGGCTAAAAAAATAGCAACTCCAGATTCTTTCTCTCACTGTGTGCATGACAAATAATGCCCTAACTTCTGAGTCTTGTCATAAAAAGCAGGTATGTAGATGACAGCAGTTTCCATCAAGCCAGTTATCATTACTCTCACATTGATACTAGATTCCAGAAGAGATTTAGGCTGGTCATAGTTGTCAGATATGGAAGTAAAAGTTCTGCAATCAACCATGGGAACATGAATCATGAAGTTTAACTACCATCTGGATAGACTGCTTGCTATGTTCATTACAGATATCCTTCTCTGTGAGTCAGAGTTCAATGTTTGTCATGCCATTGGCATGGCCAATAATACAATATCTTTTTTGGCCACTTCTAACTACCAAATTAACTAAATTAATCACAGTTTTATTCACTACAAAAATCACTGATAAATAAATCCCCCCTACATCTCCATGAGAACATAGATAAAACAAGAAGCGATAGCAATACAAATGAGGAAATCTTTCCCTGAAGGACAAACTGTTGTGGTCAGAAATTGTGAAAGATATAAAATGTTATCTTGCAACAGTGCCATAGATATTGACTAAAGAAATATGATGGGGCCAGAGACAAGTGACTATAACTATGGCAAGGAAAATAGCAGGCTTGAATTACTCCAACTTCATGCAAGAGAACAAAGCAATTTATATGTGGGGCAAAGTTCTATTCTCAAAAGCATATTCAGAAAAAAACCCATCATCAGACATGCAGAAATATTTTGGGAGCCTCCACCCCAAACAGCAGATATTAAAAGATGTTGTAAAATGCCTTATATTCTATACGAACACCACAGACTTAATCCATTATATTTTAGAGTAAATTCTAGTGTCTTCCAAGTTTTTTCTTTTATCTTACTGAATTTTTCTTATTTCATCCCATTTTCCCTTTTTAGCTCTGCCATACCTTTGCCTTCTCCTTTTATTCTCTTGTTCCATCCCCTGTTTTTCTTTTTTCTCCTCTTCTTTCTTTCTCACTCTCTATTCATTCTCTCTGTGTGATAATATTTATATTCAAGCATTTTAGTCATATACCTTTGACTGAAGGACAAACTAGAATACTCACAGGTGACATGCAGGAAGTTAATATATGATTAAGAAGGTAGATGATAGATAGGTGATAATAGGTGATAGATAGACAGAAAATAAATAGATAATATATTGATAGATGATAGGTAGATAAATTGATGCCTAGATACATAGATAGACAATAGATAGATAATAGGTAGATATCACCTTTAAAGATTTGAAGACAGATACATAAATATGTTACTTTAGTCATACATTGTATATTCTTAGAAAATTTATATGAATATTCATTTTCATATATAAGTCAGGGCTAACTAGAAAATCACTTTTGGTTTACTTTCATTTCTAAAACTAGAAAGTGTTGCTTTTCTCCTTTTTTCAACTTTGTTAAATACTAGAGTGTCATTAATTAAATACATTAATGAGGGAAATGTGCTTTCATTTTTCTTTGAAGCAATTTTAGAATATTGTCTTACATATATGAACTAAATAAAACTAATTAGTAAATTGTATTTAAAGTAAACATTAGGAGAATATAAAATACTATTTTAAACTAAATCTCTTTCATTTCTAGTTTTATCTCCTCTGGGTTTGTTATTTCCTGTTTCTCAAATTCCTCTAAAATTTTTGCTGTGTAAAAATCTTCCATGTTCTGATACAACTAATGCTTGGTTGTGTTTTATCTAATTTCCTATGAATGGACATCCAAGCAACTAAAACAATTCTGGTTTATGTTGTTACATTTTTATGCTGAGGCTTTAGTCACCTAACTTTATTTTTATATATTTAGGTTTATGAGCTTTTAATAGTATAAGATTAAATTTTCAGAAAATATGATGTAGTGCTCTAAGAAAAAGGGGAAAATAAGTAGCACACAGGATAGTGCTACCCACTTTCAAGATGGGTCTTTTCTCAAACCATCTGGAATGGCTGCGGCCAATAGCCATTCCAAGAGGTTTGTCTACTAAGTAATGTTTAATTCAATCAAATTGGGAATCAAGATTGATTGTCATAAAAATCATACTAAAATTTTCTGGATACTATATATATATATATATATATATATATATATATATATATATATATATATATGGCTTCTGAGAAAATTGGGAGCATGGGATTGAGGGGAAAAGGGAGGATGGAATAGAAGGAAACGGGAAGAAGGGGAGGGGGAGGAGACCTTGAGAAAAGAGGATGGTCGAGATGGGGGAAGGACAAAGAAATATCTTGAATGAGGGAGTCATTATGGGGCTAGCAAGAAACCTGCCACTACAGAAATTTCCAGGACAAAGATGACCCGAGCTAAGGCTATAAGCAATAGTGGAATGGATGCCTGAATTGGCCGTGTCCTGTGGTCAGATTGATGACTGTCTTAAATGTCATCACAGAACCTTCACTCACCAGAAGATGGAAGCAGAGCCAGAGATCCACAGGGAAGCACTGGGTTAAGTTTCTAAAGTCCAGTTAAAGATTTGGAGGAATGAGAATATGAGCAAAGAGGTCAAGACCATGATGGGGAATAGCCAAAGAAACAGTTTACCTAAGCTAATGGAAGCCTACATACTCTGACCTGATAGCAAAGGAACCAGCATAGGACCAAACTAGGCTATCTGAATGTGGGTGAGAGTTGTATGACTGGGGCAGACTGTGGAGCCACCAGCAGTTTAGACCAAGATTTTTTCCCTACTTCTTGTACTGGCTATTTGGGAACCCATTCTCTTTGGAGGGATGCATTGCTCAGCCTAGATATAGTACAGAGGGCCTTGAACCTGCATCAAAGCTATGTGCTAGATTTTATTGACTCCATGGGAAGCCTTTCCCTCTGTGAGGAGTGAAATAGGGGGAGTTGGATGGGGAAGATGAATGGAACAGGAGAGGAAGGAGTGGGAACTGGAATTAATATGTAAAATGAGGAAAGATTACTTTTTAAAAAATAAATTAATGATTTAAAAAAATAGGAGAGAGCAAGTGGTATGGTATGCCTGCCTTCATCTCTCTCTGCTTTCTAAGATTCCAGTGTGACCAGCCACTATACACCCTGCTCCCATGACTTCCCTAACATAATGAATGTCACATACATAATGTGAGCCAAATAAAACTGTTTTTAAGTTGTCTTCTCTCGTATCTAGTTACAACAATGTGAAAAATAGCCTGCAGTTGTATCTATCACAAGTCTATATTCACAAAACTGTCTCACCATCTCTGAGTCCAAATTCTTCTGTTTCCCAAACCTCAATATCATAAAGAATTGATTTCTGTTATGAAACAATAAGATAACATTTCTGCTTTCCACTAAGTCTCTTGGGTTGACAGTTTGCCCACCACTGAATACTATAGTCCCAATATAGGGCACTATGACAGATAAAATGCACTTATATACAATATTATAGAACAGATTTAATGGTACTACCATACATGAAACATAAATCATTGACAATTTTAATTATTTTTTATTATATCATTTGTCTAACTGAATAGCTTATGTGTTTTGTAGGATAACTGTAACATTTGTGTTGTAATAAAAGGTGTGCAGATTAGAACTAATTTACAACACAGGTTCTAATTTAATAAAACTAATTTTCTATCTAATACTGAGTATGTATAAAATACCTAAGGTTGATCTTCATTATGCAGTCTTAACTTTGGAGAAATGCATTAAAAGTTTATGGGAAATTGACAGAAATATTATTGATATGACCAAAATAACTCATCAAAAATGTTTAATTATGAAAACTGTTCTCACTATTCTTAGCTCTTCTAAAATCTAAGGAACAGCAGAGTTTCTTTTTAATATTTTGTCATATACATTGTATAGTAAATTTTTTCACCTAAATATTAAGCATTCAGTAATAAATGTGAATTAATTCAGGAGCATCTGCCTCTTTATAGATAATGAGGTTCTCTACAGTTCAACATTATGAAAGTGTTTCCTATGATCAATTTAAATAAAGAATTCTTTTAAAAAGTTCTGTTCTCTTTATACTTCTTCCAACTTACACTGGAATATTTAAGGATGATTCAATTAATTTGAAATAAAAATGAATAATTTGTAAAGATTAGACATTTACTTAGATCATTTGTTTTTAAATCATACACTTTATGGAAAACCATTATTACAGTTTCTCTAAATATTTATATCAATGTTACAATTTATATTAATATTATAATATGTAGATTATATAAATTTCATACTTAAGAAAAACATTTTATTGTAAATAAAGAATTTTATAAATTCTCCTAAGTGTAATTGTATTATTTTACTTTGTACAGCATGCTTTTATGGTTTTGGTTTCTGTTCAGAAATTGATTTGGCATTAGAGAAAGCTTTTATTGACTTCTAACCAGCAAATTTTCCATTATATGTTCAATTATGCTTTCACAGGGAGCCACAAATCCTTTCTAATAATACCTATTTAAGTTTGTCATTCTTTGAAATTTAGCCTCATCCTCATGCAACATATACAATAAAGTATCAATAATAAATGGGAGACACAAGAAACAAGAACAAAATTTAATAAATACATTTTTAAAAAGTGCCTGACTTGGTCTTCCAAAAACCTTTGAAGCTGAATGTATGTGAAACTTGTCTTCTATTTTACTATTAATACACAGCTGAGAATGAAATGTTACCAAGTGTGTTTTCCATGAACTAATACGAATGCACCAAGGTTCTAAGGAACAAAATTTCCATTACTCAAGAACTTTACAGTGTTTTATTCGAGTCATGCTGAAACGTGATGAATGAAATGTAGCCTATTAAATCATAAAGGCAATTTCTGAATATTTGATATGCTAATGATAAGGTGCCAGGGTTGTGTTTCAAGTTCTTAAACCAATTCAACTAGAGAGGTGAAACATTTCTTTAAAACGGTGAAATTGACTTTACAATGTAGATTTAAAAATATGGAATAGTAATTGTACTCATTCGAAATACTTTAACACTTTCTAATGCACCAAACTAATCCAGTTACAGAGAAATGTTGGAGAGTAGGTTTTCTTGGTGCAAGCAGCTCAGTTGTCTGTTTTTCCTTGCCTGCCACTCACACTGACAGCAAGCAGTTCATCAGCCAACAGCCGGATGCTCTGATAGAGAATAGCTAAGGTTAGGAAGTAAATGCACCAAAGGAGTACTTGACAGAAAGTGAAGTAGAAACAGAGCCCTGCTGCCAGACACATCTTTACCAAGCCCCACCTGCTTTGGGAGTGGACCTGGGAAATTTTCCAAAATATCGTTCAAGAAACGAGGTGTTAAAACTATCTCGCTGAGCAGGAATCTTTGGTTTGAAATGCTGCCACCATACCTATCAAAACTCTCTTCTAATACAAATGGTTATGACATACAAAATAAGGGAATAGAATGAAAAGTGGCATTTGCGTCTGAGTAAGCCATGCAAATGTGTACTTTCCCAAACCTATTTATGAAGAGCATCCATCCATTAAACAGTGCAAGAGATTAATTTCTTTTTTTACGTTCAGGAGCTGCAGGACAAATAAACAAGAGTCAAACAAAATACAAGTGGGAGAATTTCACACAAATTTGAGGCAATGGGATGTTTACAGTAAGTTCTACTCTCTTTGGAGAAGTCACTGTTAAGTAATATATATATATATTGTACTATCAACAATGCTCCTTTATAACCTACCAGAAATTCATGTCGACTTCATGATTCACTACTCTAACTGCAAATATTAAACATCGGTAACTTTAGCTCAAACATTGTAGTTGAGATCCAAGGCTCCAATTCATAATTGGAAGTGTTATGTTTTCATGCCTACTATATGTGCTCAATATCTAGAATGAAAAAAGTTTTTGGAATATTTATTTGGACTTGTTAAATAGATACATATTGCTAATAACTGTGTATGCCCCTGAGATGTAGTTGTTTTTATTTAGGAGGGGTTTCAAATAATGTCCTTTCAAATAATGAATTTTTTCAGAGTAGGATTAGAATTCTTCAGGTGACCGACACAACTCAGCAGGAGAGTCTGCTCCTAAACTGACTAAATTTTCTTCTCTGGGTTTAAGAATAGGGGACCTTAATCTTCACCCAAGTCTTGGTAATGTTTTGAAACTGTAAACTATTTGATTAAATACAAGTTTAATATAATAGCAAGGAGTCAAATGAGGTTGCCTAAATGAGCCTTACATTTCTTGTTTCCTAATCTGAACAAAGAACAGTGCAGTAATCAACAGAAAAAAAAATTTCTCTGACATCAGAACAGAACTTATGTAACAGATTTCTGTATAAAGTAGAGCTAAATCAATCGGTTGTTTGAGAATTGAGAAAGATGAGACACATTTAAGAAAATGAGGTAATTAAAATTCAGACTACATATTGCCTGTGGCAGAAATATTCCAGCTTGCAGTTTCAAACCTGTGCTGATGGACCACTCACTGGGGCTTATGAAGGGCTTCCTGAGAACTTATATGAAACTACAAGGAACAGTTTTGCTTTCTCAAGTGATTTTTGAGCTTCTCTGTCGGGCACATAGATGCCCATCATCCTGCTACTGAATTTCCTGTATTAGGATATGAAGTGGGTGCTGCTATTAGCATATTCTGACTGCCTGAATCAGTTAAAGTAAGGATATGCAAATGAACAGCAGGCACTGGGTTATTTCAGGTGAAGATTTTTCTTTTTTATATGCAAAGTTCTCTAATTACCAGCTTTATATTCACACTAAAATGCATTTCTAAGTATATTACACTCTAATGGCATCTAGATTAATTTTTCACTCAAGAAAAATCAACTAAGTGAATGCTGCACAATTTTAAAAGCCTTCCTGAGAAGGAAGCAAAGATAGAAATCAAGCCTTTCTTTCCGGGATCTTTATCCTGCAGCATACTAGCAAATGAATCAGAATATAGCAAGTTTAAATCTAGGTAAAAGCAGAAACTTTCCTGGAAATGGCCATCTTGGGATACTTGAGGACATCAGATTGGGTCTCATACACAGATGAACTCCAATATTTAAGTGGTTGACATTCCAAAAGTAATCCTTGAATAAAAAGATTGGAAAGGAAAAAGTCAAACTTTCATTATTTGCAGATGATATGATAGTGTACATAAGTGACCCCAAAAACTCTACCAAAGAACTCCTACAGCTGATAAACACCTTTAGTAATGTGGCAGGATACAAGATCAACTCCAAAAAAAATAAATAAATAAAAATCAGTTGCTCTCCTTTACACAAAGGATAAAGAAGCGGAGAGGGAAATCAGAGAAGCATCACCTTTCACGATAGCCACAAATAGCATAAAATATCTTGGGGTAACTCTAACCAAGGAAGTGAAAGATCTATTTGACAAGAACTTTAAGTCTTTGAAGAAAGAAATTTAAGAGGATACCAGAAAATGGAAGGATCTCCCTTACTCTTGGATTGGGAGGCTCAACATAGTAAAAAAGGCAATTCTACCAAAAGCTATATATAGATTCAATGCAATCCCCATCAAAATTCTTCACAGACATTGAGAGAACAATAATCAACTTTATATGGAAAAATAAAAAACCCAGGATAGCAAAAACAATCGTATACAATAAAAGTACTTCTGGAGGCATTACCATCCCTGACTTCGAACTCTATTACAGAGCTACAGTAATGAAAAAGCCTGGTATTGGCTTAAAAACAGAGATGTTAACCAATGGAATTGAATAGAAGACCCGGATATTAACCCACAAACCTATGAACACCTGATTTTCGACAAAGGAGCTAAAATTATGCAATGGAAGAAAGAAAGAATCTTTAACAAATGGTGCTGGCATAACTGGATTTCAACATGTAGAAGAATGAAAATAGATCCATATCTATCATCATGCACAAAACTCAAGTCCAAATGGATTAAAGACCTCAATATCAATCAATCTGAACACCCTAAACCTGATAGAAGAGAAAGTGGGAAGTAGTCTGCAACACATGGGTACAGGAGACCAATTCCTATGTATAACCCCAGTAGCACAGACAGTAAGACCAACAATGCATAAATGGGACCTCCTGGAACTGAGAAGCTTCTGTAAAGCAAAGGACACTGTCATTAAGACAAAAACGCAACCAACTAAGTGGGAGAAGTTCTTCACCAACCCCGCATCAGATACAGGTCTGATCATCAAAATATATAAAGAACTCAAGAAACTAGACATTAAAACTATAATTAACCCAATTTAAAAATGGGGTACTGAATTGAACAGAGAATTCTCAACAGAAGAAGTTCAAATTGCCAAACGACGCTTAAGGTCATGCTCAACCTCCTTAGCGATCAGGGAAATGCAAATCAAAACAACTTTGAGATACCATCTTACACCTGTCAGGATGGCTAAAATAAAAAACACCAATGATAGCCTATGCTGGAGAGGATGTGGAGTAAGGGGAACACTCATCCATTGTTGGTGGGAATGCAAACTTGTGCAATCACTTTAAAAATCAGTGTGGAGGTTTCTCAGGAAACTGCTAGTCAACCTACCTCAAGATCCAGCAATTCTACTCTTGGGAATATACCCAAGAGATGCCCAATTATCCTACGAAAGCATTTGTTTAACTATGTTCATAGCAGCACTATTTGTAATAGCCAGAACCTGGGAACAACCTAGGTGGCCCTCAATAGAAGAATGGATAAAGAAGATGTGGCATGAATATACTTTAGAGTTCTACTCAGTGGTAAAAGACAATATAACTTGAACTTTGCATGCAAATGGATGGAAATAGAAAACACTATCCTGAGTGAGGTAACCCAGACCCAAAAAGATGAATATGGTATGTACTTACTCATAAGCGGATTCTAGCCATAAACAAAGGACATTGAGCCTATAGTTCATGATCCTAGAGAAGTTAAATAAGAAGGTGAATCCCCCCCCCAAAAAAACCCCATATATTTATACTCCTGGATATTGGAAGTTGACACAATCATCGGGCAAAAGTTGGGAGCAGGGGCTGGGGGCAGATTGGGGGAAGGGGAGATGGGCAGAGAGAAGGGAGAAGGGGAGGATTTGGGAGAGTTTTGGGGAATGGGATAATTGAGATAGAGGAAGGGTGGATATGAGAACAGAGAAGAAGGTATCCTAACCAAGGGAGCCATTTTAGGATTGGCTAGAGTCTTGGCTCTAGAGGTGTTCCCAGGTGGCCAAGGGAATTTCCCCAACTAGTTCCATGGGCAGCAAAGGAGAGGGTGCCTGTACTAACCTTATCCTATAACCACACTGATGAATATCTTGCATATGACCATAGAACCTTCATCTGGCGATGGATGGAGATAGAGACAGAGACCCACACTGGAGCACTGGACTGAGCTCCCAAGGTTCAAATGAGGAACAGAAGGATGGAGAATATGAGCAAGAAAGTCAGGACTGTGAGGGGTGCATCAACCCACTGAGACAATGGGACTGATCTAATGGGAGCTCACCAAGGCCAGTTGGACTGGGATTTATGAAGCATGTGATCAAACTGGACTCTCTGAATGTGGCTGACAATGAGGGCTGACTGAGAAGCCAAGGACAATGGCACTGAGTTATGATTCTACTGCATGGAATGGCCTTGTGGGAAACTAGTCTGTTTGGCTGCTCATCTTGAAATGGAGGAGGGAGGACCTTGGACTACCCACAGGGCAGGAAACCCTGAGTGCTCTTAGGACTGGAGAGGGAGAGGGAGAGGGAGTGTGGGGAGTGGGAGGGAAATGGGAGGAGGCGAGGAGGTGGAAATTTTTAATATAAAAATAAATAAGATTGGCACTATAGGCACATGACTTTTTAATTTATTTTTACTTAAAATTAAATAAAAGAAAGAACGGAGCATGAAGTAAAGAAAATCATTCTTTCCAGTAGTCTCCAGAAGATGTAGTTCTGTTTGAATCTCAAAAATAAAGAATGAATTTATGCTACTTTTAAGTTACCGAATTTCTATTAGTGGTTTCAGTAATAACAGGAGATAATTATAAAACATAATGTGGAGATTCTATGAGAAATGTAAGCATATAGCAAGAAATTCTACAATTATAAACTAAGGAAATATCCAAAAGTGCAAGAATAATAGAGGTGTTTATAGGAACATGATACATTTTCCATAAAAATTTCTCAGACTACTAGTTGACTAACTGATAAATGTATTTAACAGTGTAAAAAATCAGCAATTATTTTTTTGCTTTATGAAAGGAAGTCATGTGCCAGCACATGCTTTATAGTTTACTTATTTAGCTGTTTATATTTCAATAGTTAAACCTTAAAAACCTAAAAGAGATATTGAAAGGGGAAGGAAAGAAAGGAAAGAGGAAAGATAAATAGAATATATTAACATGTCTGTGGATGTGGGGTGTGATTCGAGTTCTAGGTTTGTAAGGCATATAAGGTTGAAATACCAAAGAGTATATCTTATTTGTATGCCATTAACAATTAATATACATCTATTAAAAAGAAAATGGTTTGCAAATTGTCAAGTGAATAGGAAAGGATTTGATGAGAGAAATATTATGGAAATTGATGGTTGAATGAAGTGGTGAGAGTCAACTATAAAGTATGTAAATATGTAAGATGTATTAGAAAATACCTAGTAAGACTTGTCAATAATCTAAAAATGCTGAACTTGAAAATAATGGAAGAGCTAAGCAAGACACAAAACTTGTCATTATTTTCCAGATATGAGCAAGCCTTAATGATAAATACTTGGAGAGTCTAGTATTGTCAAATATTTCATCATGATCATGGGGAATATGAGAAACCTGTGAAACATCTAAGTAAAGACTTAAAGTATGCTATAGGGTCAGAAGATTAAAGTTTGGAAGATTGACAAGTTTGTAATAAAAATTTATAAGGCATGTGGCTCATTCCTAAAATTCCAGTTCTCAAGAGACTGAGGCAAGAGGATTTCCGATTTAAAGTCAACTCAGGCTACACTGTAAATTCTAAGTGGACCCAGGCTGACTTGGGGGAAAAATGAGTGTCAATACAAGTAAAAGTGTTAAGTCTATGAGAAGAGAATGATAGGAAGATAAAAGAGGAAGGCATCTCTAATAGGAAAATCATATAATGATAAGATTCAACCTTTAAAGACCACAGTGTAAACCACAAAGTTTACCAGCAAGGAAAATTAAATCCAAAATATATTTAGAATCTAGAATCATTATATGTTCTTTATATTTTGCTTTTAGTGATAATATTAGCATTCATTTATATTTGATTTTTTCTATTTTCTTTTTTTCCTTTATTTTATTCTTTTTTACTTAAAATTTCTGCCTCCTCCCCATTTCCCATTGCCCTCCCCCTCCTCCCACACATTGCCCCTCCCCCCACTCTGCTCCCCCTTTCCCCACTCCTCTCCCCCTCCCCCCACTCCATTCCCCCTCCCTCTAGGTACTAAAGAGCAGTCCAAATTCCCTGCCCTGCGGGAAGTCCAAGGTCCTCCCACTTCTATCTAGGACCAGGAAGGTGAGCATCCAAACAGGCTAGGCTCCCACAAAGCCAGTTCATGTATTAAGATCGAAACCTAGTGCCATTGTCCTTGGCTTCTCATCAGACTTCATTGTCCGCCATGTTCAGAGAGTCTGGTTTCATCCCATGCTTATTCGTCCCAGTCCAGCTGGCCTTGGTGAGCTCCCAATAGATCAGTTCCACTGTCACAGTGGGTGGGTGCACCCCTCTCCTTTCCTTGCTCATTTTCTCCCTCCTTCTGCTCCTCATTTGGACCTTAAGAGCTCAATCCGTTGCTCCAAATTGGGTCTCTGTCTCTATCTCGATCCATAGCCAAATGAAGGTTCTAAGGTGATATGCAAGATATTCATCAGTATGGCTATAGGATAGGGTCTTTCAGGTTCCCTTTCCTCAGTTGCCCAAGGTACTAGCTGGGGACATCTCCCTGGACACCTGCGAGCCCCTCTAGAGTCAAGTCTCTTGCCAACCCTAAGATGTCTCCCTTAATTAGGATATATATTTCTCTGCTCCCATATCCACCCTTCTTATACCCCAACCATCCTATTCCCCCAAGCTCACCCCATCCTCCCCTTCTCACGTTTCTCACCCCATTTCCCATTAGCCCCATTCCACTTCACCCGCAAGTTCCCAGTTTTTGCCCGGCAATCTTGTCTACTTCCCCTATCCAGGCGATGACTATACGTTTTTCTTTGGGTTCAACTTCTAATTTAGCTTTTCTAGGATCACAAATTATATGCTCAATGTCCTTTATTTATGGCTAGAAACCAATTATGAGTGAGTACATACTATGTTCCTCTTTTTGGGTCTGGGATACCTCACTCAGGATAGTGTTTTCTATTTCTGACCATTTGCATGCAAAATTCAAGAAGTCATTGTTTTTACTGCTGAGTAGTACTCTAATATGTATATATTCCACACTTTCTTCATCCATTCTTCCATTGAAGGGCATCTAGGTTGTCTTATGTTCTTAAATTTAATATTTGTCCTTAATATTGTCCTGTACATCACACCACCACTAACCATTTTGGTTGTTGTGTTTTTCTCCTCTTCATGAAATGCACTTCATCTTCTGGTTTATTTTGTCCTCCCTAAGCAGGCAACACTCAAAAGTTTCTCTTCAGTGGATACAAAGACATAGAGTTCCTTGCCAAACCTGACCTGATATATTTATATAGCAAGAATTGACACTTTATAATTTTCAACTGTACAGTATGAGGTCATAGAACATTTATTCTTTATTTATTGCTATTACCAACAACAAATGAAGGGATACCACTAGAATATAAACTATAAGAGTTTGCATACATTGTCTTTGCTGCTTTTTTAAAAGTGTGAATCAGATTTATTACTCTATGACTTCTTTGTTCGAAGCATGCCAATTTTTTTCTACTATAAATATCTTTGCCAGTGTTGAAGGTCTTATATGACACAATGCCATGTGCCTATCAGAAATACTTCATTGCCAATTCTCTTGTGACTTTTTCTTTGTTTAGCCACTTCTAATTTTCACAAAACACACATTGACTCTTTGTACCTCAAGAATGACCTTTGTTCATCTTCTTTCATAGACTCTGGCTTTTCTCCAACTTTTTGAAACCTGGGCTCCAGGTCTTCATTCTCCAGAAGTCCTTCCCTGATCATCACCAAAAGTACACATTCCCTGTCGTATTTCAACCCTACTTATGACTAGTTTTACTTTGTACTACTTGCAGTTCATTATTTGATGCTTTATTAAGTATTGACCTATGTTTCCATTTTTTTTTCTTTTCTTTTCTGCACATAGAACCCCCCAAACTCACGGTCTTTTCTGTACTCATTGTATAAAGTATATTGTCCAGCATGAAGAGGGCGCTTAAGAAATGTGGTCTCAGTAAAGAATTATATTTAATGGTGAGCACCTGATGTGCTATACTTCACAAAGATATGAATATAGACTATTAAAATATAATAGGTTTCTGCCTATATAATTTTTGGAAGAAGTTATTTGACCCTTCTATTTCCCTCCATGTTTTATGGGAAGGATGGTAGCATCATATAGTTAAAGTTGTCTCATCCAGCTCTCACTAATGCTGGTCTTAATTGTTATAAAGAAATGAGCTTAATGGCCAATATTGCTGAAGAATTCAATCCACATCCATTTATTTATTTATTTATTTATTTATTTATTTATTTATTTATTTATTAAAGATTTCTGCCTTCTCCCCATTTCCCTCCCCTCCCCTAATCAAGTCCCCCTTTCTCATCAGTCCTAAGAGCAGTCAGGGTTCCCTGCCCTGTGGGAAGTCCAAGGACCTTCCACCTCCTTCCAGGTCTAGTAAGGTGAGCATCCAAACTGCCTAGGCTCCCACAAAGCCAGTACGTGCAGTAGGATCAAAATCCAGTGCCATTGTTCTTGACTTCTCAGCAGTCCTCATTGTCCGCTATGTTCAGGGAGTCCGGTTTTATCCCATGCTTTTTCAGACCCAGTCCAGCTGGCCTTGGTGAGTTCCCGATAGATCATCCCCATTGTCTCAGTATGTGGGTGCACCCCTCCCTGTCCTGAGTTCCTTGATCGTGCTCTCTCTCCTTCTGCTCCTGATTTGGACCTTGGGATTTCAGTCCGTTGCTCCAACGAGAAAGTGGGAAGTACTCTACAACACATGGGCACAGGAGACCACTTCCTACGTATAACCTCAGCAGCACAGACATTAAGGGCAACATTGAATAAATGGGACCTCCTGAAACTGAGAAGCTTCTGTAAAGCAAAGGACACTGTCACTAAGACAAAAAGGCAACACACTGACTGGGAGAAGATCTTCATCAACCCCGCAATCGACAAAGGTCTGATCTCCAAAATATATAAAGAACTCAAGAAACTAGACTGTAAAAAACTAATCAACCCAATTATAAAATGTGGCACTGAGCTGAACAGAGAATTCTCAACAGAAGTTCAAATGGCCAAAAGACACTTAAGGGCATGTTCAACTTCCTTAGTGATCAGGGAAATGCAAATCAAGACAACTTTAAGATACCATCTTACACCTGTCAGAATGGCTAAAATCAAAAACACCAATGATAGCCTTTGCTGGAGAGGTTGTGGAGTAAGGGGTACACTCATGCATTGCTGGTGGGAATGCAAACTTGTGCAACTACTTTGGAAATCAGTGTGGTGGTTTCTCAGTAAATTTGGGATCAACCTACCCCTGGACCCAGCAATACCACTCTTGGGAATATACCCAAGAGATGCCCTATCATACAACAAAAGTATATGCTCAACTATGTTCACAGCAGCATTGTTTGTAATAGCCAGAACCTGGAAACAAACTAGATGCCCTTCAATGGAAGAATGGATGAAGAACGTATGGAATATATACATATTAGAGTACTACTCAGCAGTAAAAAACAATGACTTCTTGAATTTTGCATGCAAATGGTCAGAAATAGAAAACACTATCCTGAGTGAGGTAAGCCAGACCCAAAAAGAGGAACATGGGATGTACTCACTCATAATTGGTTTCTAGCCATAAATAAAGGACATTGAGCCTATAACTCGTTATCCTAGAGAAGCTGAATAAGAAGGTGAACCCAAAGAGAAACATATAGTCATCCTCCTGGATATTAACCTTCATCAGGCAGGCCAGGCGGTGGTGGCACACGCCTTTAATCCCAGCACTTGGGAGGCAGAGGCAGGTGGATCTCTGTGAGTTCGAGACCAGCCTGGTCTACAAGAGCTAGTTCCAGGACAGGCTCCAAAACCACAGAGAAACCCTGTCTCGAAAAACCAAAAAAAAAAAAAAACCTTCATCAGGCGATGAAAGGAGACAGAAGAGACAGTGATCAATCCACATTCTTACATCACCTCTTTTAATAAATTATGCTCCTTACTGTTTCAAAGTGATTTTTGTTCTGAACGATTAAATACTGCACTGTCTTCCTGAAGGTCAGACTAGTCACTTTTGCTTATACTACCCTCCATCCCTGGTATCGATATTTCTAAAAGTATAGTTTCACGTTAATATCAGCTCATGTGAATATCAAATGAGTGTGCATGAGCTTTTCCCACAGATGAGTTTTGACATTAAGGAAATTAAAATATGCCCAAATCATAGAATGTTTTAACTGTTGTCTGACATTTTAAAGGATTTTCTCATGAATTTCAGAAGAGATTATGCTCCTGTCTAGCTTCATGGTTATAGAAAATAATTTTCTAAGTGATTTGAACTTCATTTTTAACTTTTTGTAGAAAAATTTAAGAGAAAGTAAGAGGAGAAGCAATAGAGACAAGAAGAAAAATATATTTATTTAACAAAAATTCTTTGGGATAAGTCATTCATTCTCTGTCCATTTGTAGTTTTGTCCCAATTGATGGTAAATGGGATTTCTTATATTATAAATATATACCTTGTCATAATTAACATAAGGTAATGCAGAATATAGTAGATTTATTTTAAGAGGCTAGGCTATTCTTTGCTGTTTTCTATGGAGCATTAAAAACAGGAGCATCAAAGAGAGGAAATTCCTAATTGTTTTTCATACTTTTCTATGAAGTCAAACATTGAATTATACTTTAAGAATGTTTAAATACAGGTTATAGATTCAGATATTAAATGTTTTCTCTGGCCAATGCTAAATAATTTGAAACAACAAATTTGAATTTCATTTTTCATTTAAAAGTAGTAAATCTTTTGACATGGCTTTTTTTAACATATAACTTGAGTTCTAGTGTTTCTATCTTGTTTAAGGTAAGTATACTCTATATGATTTTCCAATTTGGCTAAAATGTTATTCAAATTGTTTTTAGAGTAATTGCTTTCCATTCTTAGATTCTCATGCATCATATTTTGTGTGTTTTTGGACAAAACATGTATGCTATGGTTTTCAATAAACGTTGATTGATTATACACTTCATATGATACTGTTTCTTCCACTTGATATGCCCAGATAATCAAACATTCACTATCTTTCTGTATAAGAAATAAAAAATAGTATTATATATGAGTATATACATAACACACCTGATTTTAATAAATGGTATAGAAAATAGTAAAGCTTATAAAAGGGGAATGTTTAATAAAAAAATGTCAGTCGTCAGCAAGAATTTGTATTGAAATAATGAATGTGGAAAATGATGCGTCATAGAAGCTGATAGGACATGTTGTCTATAGATACTATACTGTCTACTCAGCATATTTGAGAATGAAACAAGGTCCATGTTGGTTGGACTGATACCAACAAGGAGTGAGAGTTAAAAATGTAAGACATGGAACAATAAAGAAAAGATCACTGAAATGACCTTGACACTGATGAGAAAACAGGAAAAGTTACAGATTTTGTTATTAGCTGGGTTCTGTGTTCATGTCTATGAACAGAACTCGAAGCAGGTAGGCAGATTATTAGGCTATTGAAGTAAGCTATGATATTACTGAATACCTGAACAATCATCCAAACTCTCATTGGCAACATTAGGGCAACAAAATTTGAATAAGTCCTAGAGTAACCGACAGAACATTTTCAGAGGCAGGAAAATTAGAAATACCATCTTATCCTGTCTTGGCAAGGTTTGGCAGTATTTTGCTTGTATCCTGATTGTCATTCTGGACACCTTGCACTTCATCAATTCTCAAGGTAGGGCCAGTTCTTTACCCAAAGATCAGTTTTGCCAAGAAGAAAGCAAATTCCAAATAGTGTCTTCTGTGCCTAATATTCTCTTAGGAGTGGATCAGTGCTGCCAGGAGCAATTATGTCTCACCTCAACAAAATCCTGAGTTATATAAATGTCATAGTCTACAGTTCTTTGAAGTGTTTGAAGATTACCTATCTATCTGAAATATACCTTTGTGCATCTAGAAAACCTAACTAACATGACTACAATGTTTGATTATTGCAGATGACTATCTATTAATCTGTATATTTTTAACTAACTATAAATTACATTTTCAAATGAGCTGCACAAATACAATCTCTTAAAC
The DNA here is from genome assembly GCF_950005125.1 of Chionomys nivalis. Taxonomy (NCBI): domain Eukaryota; kingdom Metazoa; phylum Chordata; class Mammalia; order Rodentia; family Cricetidae; genus Chionomys; species Chionomys nivalis. The sequence continues at coordinate 28,131,534 of NC_080088.1, read as the reverse complement.
AAGAGGATAAATACACATGCACAGTGTATCAAATCAACCTTAATTTTGTATCATTAAACCAAAATCCATACCAATGTAAACTATTCATCTTTATGTACCATAATCTCCCTTATTTATTTTGTTTTATATTTTTTTAGTAATTGATTGTGGGAGTTGTCTTTCAGAATGGCTAATATCAAAAACACTAATGATAGCTTATGCTTGAGGATGTTAAATATGGGGAGCACTCATCCATTGCTGGTGGGAATGCAATCTTGTACAACCACTTTGGGAATCAGTATGGCAATTTCTCAGAAAATTGATAATCAACTTACCTCAAGATCCAGCAATACCACTCTTGGGCATATACCCAAATGATGCTCAATCATACTGGAAAAACATTTGGTCACCTATGTTTATAGCAGCATTATTTGTAATAACCAGAACCTGGAAATAACTTAGATGTCCCTCAACTAAAGAATGGATAAATAAAACGTAGCACTAGAGTACTACTCAGCAGTAATAAAACAATGACATCCTGAATTTTGCATGCAAATAGATGGAATTAGAAACCTCTATCCTGAATGAAGTAATCCGGACCCCAAAGGATGAATATGGTATGTACTCACTCATAAGTGGATACTAGATTTAAAAAAGGACATTGAGCCAATAGTTTATGATCCAAGAAAAACTAGTAATAAAGTGAAACCAAAGGAAAAAGTATAGAGACCCACCTGGAAACTGAAAAGAGAAAGGATTGATTAACAGGGTTGTGAACATAAGGGTCGGGGGAAAGGGAAGTTTGGAGAAGAACCACAATTACATTATCAAATTTTTTATTTGCATGATTTGGACATCTAGGTTGTTTTTAGTTTCTAAATATTATGAATAAATCTGCTATGAAAATAGTTGAGCAAGTGTCCTTTTGATACGATGGAGCATCCTTTGGGTATATGCTCAGGATTGGTATAATTGAGTCTTGAGGAAGATCAATTCCCAATTTTTTGAGAAACCTCCATAATGATTTCAAAAGTGGCTATACAAGTTTGCATTCCCATCAACAATGGAAGAGTGTTCCCCTTATATTTCATTGCCTCAACTACAAATTCTTTCACACTAATACTGATGTGTGGTACTTGTTCTTGACTCAGATAACTTTTTGGCTTATTTCCTTCTTCAGTAAGTGCCATAATCACCTTAGAAAGAACCACAGAGAACAAGAAGAGGCACAAAGGAGAGGTGAGAGCGAGTAAAGGAAAGGGGAAATGATGTAATTACACTAATCTCAAAAACTCAATAAAATAATTGAAAATGGCATAATTAAACATATAATTTCATTAATTAATATTAATAAACTGAAAAATGAGTGAAATTATTTATTCATGCATTAAGAAGTGCAGATCATATTAGTTTTGTGTAAAAGCCTGTATTGTTTCAATACACAGGGTTTAATCTGACAACAGGTTACTTTGCCATTGACAATGACCTTTATAAAATGCATGAACATAATGTAAATTTAATATCAAAGAAATATGTGAATTTTAATCATGCAATATTAACAGATACATAAGACAGTATTTATCTGAATAGCACCATCATTCCTATATAATTAGGAATTCAATTAATAGTAATCCTGGATTTAATTATAAAATATCATGTGGAGTTTTCATAAACAATTATTTCAGGCATTACAAAGCTTACAAAGATAACTAGCTAAGTTGCACTCATCAGTCACAAGTACACAAAAGCACCATAACATGGAAATAAGACTAAACTTCCCTGAATATTTTATCATCCATACCAAAGTATATGATGACAAAGTTGATTATATAATCAACTGAATCTAAAATATGTATTCCATATGAGTTTTTTTAATTGGCCTATCTATAATTTCTGCTTATCCATGTCTTATTTTATTTCTCATTATTTTGCATTCATATTTATATGTACATATATGCATGTGTGTACTTGTAGAATGCCTGGTTTGAGTCCATATTCGTTATTTAATATTAACAACCCAGAGAAAGTCCTGCCTCTTTTCAGCAGTTACAAAGAAATCCCATCTGATTCACTCAAAGCAGTAGCTTTAGGGAACAAAACCTTTGGTAAGCTTTTGGGAGCATTACAGAATTAATAAGATTTCTGCGAGTTTCCTGACCATTTTATTCTTTTAACATTCTTACTCAACCATGGAGCTTGGACTATATGAGAGCCAGAAAAATAAATATAATATCTGATAATAATCTTTTGTTGAAGCCACACTAGAGTCAACAGTTGGAAGAGATTGAATATCATACTCTAGATGGCTTTGCTATCAACAAAGTAATTCTTTTTAATAGGAATGAAGTCTTAAAATGGATGGAAGCAAATTAAATGAGTTTTACAGGATTTCCTCCAGTAAGTCTTATGCTATCTTCATTTGGGAATGGTTTCAGGGAGAAAGCAAAGAGACTGCTGTGCCGGGAGGTACTAATTAAATCCTCAATTTGCCTACAATCATTTAATTGTAATAGTAGCAATCCAAATCTGATTAATGAAAAATTTACTCCTGGTAATTAAACATTCTGCCAAATTTCCTAGCATTAAGATGTTTATTAAAAGTCATACAGACTTCTAAAACATTGAAAAAATATCTGAAGACTGAGATCATAATACATAGATTCTTACTTTAAAGACTGGGTCTCTCTGTTTCTCTGATGGTGAATATAATATACATTGCCACATTTCTATATTTTTTTTCAGACTATCTACAGTATTTAATCTAGGTATAAATAAAGGAATTATCCATCATGGCATCCATTATGAAAATGCAAATACAACTAGCAACATGTAACCCCATGTAAAGGCAAAATTTTTAACATATTTTCGGCCAGCAACTAAACTTATTTCACTCATTAATGTTTTTTTCTAATCAGTGTCTCATGAAATCTTTCAGTGAAATTATGTAAGAAAATCTTGAAGAGGTCATGACCATTAAATCAGAGTCCATCTCTACAAAACAATGATAATTAATAAGAAGAAAAAGTAGGGGGGAAAGTTCAGCATATGAGAATTTCTTCTTCACCTCATAGAATTTGAAAATAAAACTCTTCAGTAATGATTCATGAAAATCTCAAAATAAGTTTGGTTTCTAGTCAACAGGAAACTATTTAGTTGAAAAAGAGTCAAGTGAAATAGTATTAAAACTTTAAGGTCTCATTCTATTTGTCATTATTAAAGTTAATTGAGGTGTAAAAATTTTTAAAAAGTAAGGTCAAATTCAATGTACTAAATTAAAACTACCTAGAAAAAAAAAGAAAGAAAACAAATTTAAACACACATACTGTAAAGGAAACCATGCCCTCAAATGACTCATGTTTTCTTGGGAACCAAGAATGGAAATTCGTAAAATCTTCATCTATACAATTCTATTTTACTTGTTATAGAAATACAATTTGTGTTCTTGATTATAAAAAAGAATATTATTTACATTTATAACTTCAGTTTAGGAAGGATTACCTCAGAATGTATTAGTGAATTAAAAACTACCAAGATAAATTGATTAAAAAAAAATTCAAAAGAGAAAATATTAATTAAATCTGGCTACTCAAAGAAGGTGTTTTTACAAAAATATGTGTTAGAAACAGTTACGTGTAGTATGTAAACACTCAGAAATAAATATTTCATGACTGAATTTACTGTAAACTTAAGTCATACTTAAAATCTTATTTTATTATTAAAAGTTAGATATTTAAGTATTTCATTTAATTTCTTCACTGAAATATAATTATAACATTAAATAAAAATCTATATAAATTATGAAATTCAAGGTGTCAAAAGCAATCACAGAAAATAAAAAAAAATCTTAAATATTTAATGGGATGTTAATATCTTGTAAACAGTTAATGATTTTCTAAAGTTTTGCTTTCCAAGAGCAATGGATACTGCTGATCTAGGAAGGAAATGAAATTTCCTTGAAAGTCACATTACTTTTTTCCCATTTGTTATATATTTTTCTGATCAGTTAACTCTTACTTATCTATACTTACATTAAAATAAATTTCCATAGATAATATAATCTTACATATTGTATTAGGTACTTTATTTATTATCAAATATTCACTCAGAAATAAAGAGGAAAGATTGAAAAAGAGAAATTGTTAACCATTGATTTCACATATTTCCTACCTTCATCTACTTTGATACTTGAACTCTTTTTCTTTATTCCAAATGATATTTACATAATTTTATTGATAGAACACCACAGTAAATTCATGAAAATAATGCCATTTCTAAGAAGAAAGGAATCCAATAGTAAAGTAAAATATATTCTTTATTTTCCATTTACATTTTGAATAATTGTGTAACAAAGACACATTACTTCTTGAATCATTTGGAGATTATGGTACCAAGCTAGAATCTTCATATTAATCAAAATATTTGCATGTCTTAGAAACAGAAACACTTTTATTACATAACTATAATATCATCGTAATCAATACATTAAAATATTACCAGCATTTGTGGTGATTTGAATACACAGGTGTTTGAATGCTTGACTCATATGAAGCGGCACTCTTGGAAGACTTGGCATTGCCGCAGTAGGTGTGGCCTTGCTGGAGGAAGTATGTCGCTGTGGGGGTAGAGTTTTGAGGTCTTATATTTGTTCAAGTCCTGTGCAATGCGACCGTTTCTTTCTGCTGTCCGTGTATCAAGAAACAGAACTCTCAGCTCCTTATTCAACACCATGTCTGTCTGATAACAATGAACTAAACTTCTGGAATTGTAAGTTAGCCTCTATTGAATGTTTTCTTTCATAAGACTTGACATGGTCATGTGAATCTTCACAACAATAGAAACCCTACTAAGACAGCATTTTACAAGAGCTGTCTATTTTTACACTTAAGATATCTGCAAACTTCCCTGGCGGTGGTTGTGCACTCCTTTAATAGCCGTCCTCAGGAGGCAGAGGCAGACAGATTTCTGTGAGTTTAAGGCCAGCCTGTTCTACAAAACTAGTTCCGGGATAGGCTCCAAAGCAACACACAGAAACCGTATCTCGAAAAACAAAACAAAACAAAAGACAGCTACAAACTTAAAAAATAAACATGTTATATTTTGAAATTTCTTTTGAACAAGAACCTGGGAGTTAATACTCCAGTTCTCTTGGTCCATCATAAGAGTCAATAAAGATATCTAGTTTGACTGTGACTTCTTTTGAGGATTCACTTATAAAAGCAGGCCTATTAGAGTAACACCTGATTATTTCAAAGAAATATTTAAACCTCAGAATGTCTGCAAAGACATACGACAAGACCAGAAAGACCATAACCTTTAACCCTGGCTATTATACCTATCAAGTCTTTCTATTAAAATAAAACAAAATAGAATGTTTCCAAGTTCAAAATAGGTTAAAGTAATTTATTGTTCCTAAGAAAGCATTGCAGGTAATATTGGATAGAATAAGGACTTATTATGTGGGTCCTAATTTCAAATATTCTGGTCAGTATATTTGGTTTTATGTACCATACTGCTTTATTATTTTAAAAAAGTATTAAAACATGTAATCTGGAATGGTAAAATTCCCAGCAGTTTCTATTGCTTAGAAATATTGGTGCTATTGTGGATATTTCTGCTTTTTTTCCCATTATGTTGAGTTTGTCGTGTTTTCTCAGATTACTTTCGATTGTATGTCTTTACGTTATATGCTCCCTGTAACCTCTTGGGTATATTTATACTTTTCTTTTAATTGAAAAAATTCTTCAAATATCTTCTATAAAGGTTTCTTAATAATAATAAATTCCTCTAATCTGTTTTTGTCATGGAAAGTCATGTTATCTGTGGAAGTCAGAATAACTAAATTGAAAATAAAAATGATGACAAATGTTGGCATGCATGTAAGAATGGGAACATGTATTTAAAATACCTTAAAATTACACCCAACTTATGAGACTTTGTAATTTTAAATTATACAGGCAAAGAGAGCCTGGAAAATTGTATAGGTGTTATGAAATTAATTAAAAACTTTCACCTGATGTTGGGATCACTGCAGAATCACCTTCCCAGCTTTGGAAGGGGATAATCCTCACCAAATCACATCACTATAAAACTCTGCATACCTAGAATGGTACCTGCCAAATAAAACTCCATAGAATGTGCAGTTATAGAATGTACAGTGATTAAATTTTAATCCCTATATCAACCCATTAGTAAGTAAATGGGTGCCTTTTTCATTCCATCTGATATCTGACTTTCCATGCAGCATGACCTTTAAAGTCTTGAAAAACCAGGATCTGAAGAAATACAGGGAGGCTTCTTTTGTTTGATGGAATTTTAAGTCTTCATATCAATTTTTATCTAATACATTTCTCTAGTAAACCTCCATGTCTTAGAATATCCCAGAAAAGTTGTTTCCATATATATATATGAAAATCTTCACTATACCAGGACATGATGTGATTTGAAAAGCCCCATGTTTTATCTTTTCATCTCTAATTTCCATTTGTGTGTGAAGGCACCCACCATTCCTTTAAAACTTTTTGGACTACCTTCATTTTCTGTGACCTGATACTATAATATCGTCTTGCTGCTTTGTTCTTGCCATGAAAGTCAGAATTTTTTTTTTTTTTTTTTGGTTTTTCGAGACAGGGTTTCTCTGTGGTTTTGGAGTCTGTCCTGGAACTACCTCTTGTAGACCAGGCTGGTCTCGAACTCACAGAGATCCGCCTGCCTCTGCCTCCCAAGTGCTGGGATTAAAGGCGTGCGCCACCACCGCCCGGCTGAAAGTCAGAATTAACTAGACTAAAAATAAAAATAATGGCAAATCTTTACATGGATACAGGGAATGGAAACACAAAATTATACCAAGCTTCTGATATTTTGTTATCCTAAATTATACAAAGAGACCATGGCATTTTCTATGGACATTCACAAATTAGGTAAAAGCTGACATATGATGTTGGGATCACTGCACAATTATCATCCCAACATTGAGAGCTGATAATTCACATCAAATCATGTCACTTAAAAAAATCTGCAACCTGGAATTGACTCTAACACACAAAACTTTGATTCATTGAAACATTAAAAAGAAACAGAGAAAATGGAAGAAGATCAAAGTGTCTTTTCAATTATTGTTATTATTTATATTAGGAAAGAGTTTTATGGAACTTCTAGAAGTAGACTATATGTTGGTTTCCCAGCAACCCAGAACTGAATAATCAAACAGAAATTAAATTAATTGTGACACTTCTTGGCCAATGACTAAGGCATATTCCTAATTAGCTCTTACATCTTTAATTAATCCATTTCCATTTGTCTGTGTGTCACCAAAAGGCTGTGGTTTACTGGTAAGTTTCTGCTGTCCTTCTTTGTTGGCAGTTACATGGATTCTACCTGACTCTGCCTTCTTTCTCCCTGCATTCATTTTAGTTTACTCCTCCTAGCTTCATTCTGCCATAGAGCAAAGCAGCTTCTTTATTAACTAATGATAATAAAACATATTCATAGCATACAGAGGGGAATCCCACATCGGAAACTGAATGATATCCTTTACAAATAAAGGTCTCAAAAGTTCATTTACATAGTTGAAATATCCAGAAACCAAAAATAATAATATGATGCTGGGGTTTTTTTTGTTTAAAAATAATTCTATTTTATTTTATAAGAAGAAATCCACTCCAGTCATGAATGAACTGAAAAGGAAAAAAAAAATTAAAATTCTGGTTCAACAAGGACTCTGTCAGCAGGACATTGCAGGGATGTGCATTTAGCACTTGTTGTTAAAACAAACACTCATTATTAAAGACAACTTGGCACCTCAAGACCTTAAGAAAAGTGTCGATCTTATGAGTATCCATTTTCAGGCAGCAGACTAAGCTAAAAAGGCAAAAAGTTGAGTGTCTTTATCAGCTGACTTTAAGTCTGACAGTCTCGACCAGGCAGGGGAGTCAGTTTCTTCATATAGAGTCTGGGTCCTATTGAGGTTATGGTCTTAAGTCCCTCCAGAAGTACAAGATTTCTATCCTTCACAGCATTGGCTGTTTTCAGCATATTATCAGAAGGTTTTGGAAGAGAGGTCACTGCTGACACCAGATATTTCAGCAGTTCTTTCCAGGCATTAGTAATGTTGACGATTGCTTTCAGAAGGTCCATGATATATGATGCTGTTTTAAATATTCTCCAGGACTAATTGACAATCAATCAAAATAAAATTCTATACCACTTAAGACCTGAAAGAAAAACTACTAATAATAATTCCTATGAAGGTAGCTCTAAGATAGAAAATCATTCTGAAAACCTGAGAGAGGAAAAATGAAAAGATCTGAATATTAAATAATATATAATTTCATATAGTTCTCCATCTGAAATCTCAAGAAGATAATTCTCTTAACATATTTTACATTTTCTGCAGGAAATAAATTAAAAATTGCTTTATCCAAAGTTATCTACAATAAAACAAATTCTGTGTGGTTTAATAATAATAAACATGGATTACAAAAATTATGATGGTACAAATTAATTAAACATAATATGGTACTATCTTATTAAAGTTGTATTGCAAATCTATTACTAATATTGAAGAAAGTTATTATTTTAGTTTCTAAAATAGGCAAAAAACATGTAAACAATATATCTAGTTTTCTAAACACACATTTGAAAGGAGAGTATATATGTTGAATAAAACCTATAAGAGCATTCATTAATTCAATGAATGAATGCAAGTGTCTGTCTCTATGCAGCAAAAATCAAAAGTATATTACCTATTGCCTTTTCGTTAGTTATTTGTATATGATTTATATTATTGAATAAATCATGAAACACAGTAAATAAATGATATTCTTTCTATTCTATGATCTCTGAAATGCATGCTTGGAAGTCAGCTTTGATTATAATCACACCAATTTAAAATGTGTTGCACAGAATTCTACTCTTATTTAAGGCAGAATTTGTTTATTAAGTAATCAAAAATATATATGCAGTCTCAGTAGTAAAGTGTATCAATACATTTCACAAGGGTATAAAATAGAGTAGATAGGGAATACATGATAGAGAGGGGAATTCAAATATAAATGGTGGTATCAATTGAAAATAGTGCTTTTGATATTAATTTTTTTATTTTAGACAGAAAACAGTTGAAAATTTTAAACTAATTTTTTAGTAATAATTTATTTTGGATTTATGAATTTTTGTAGTGCTTGAACTTTCTATTTTGATATATACTAATAAATTCTTAAGGTATGCTTCAGTGAGGCAAAATGACATCAGTATAATAGCTGAGATAATTCCTTTGGCAAGAGTGTTTAAGATCAAGTTATTTTGGGGTAAATTTTGTGAAATTTACACTACACAGACACTGTCCATTGGTGGTAGTTATGTGAAAGGGCAGTAGAAAAACGCCATCATATACTTTCAGAAACCCGCACGTGTATTTACAAAAATTTCTGATAACAAAAATTTTCATGAATGATCCGAGATAAAAACATCCAATAAAGCAGGACTGGATGTTGCTTCTTAAATGCAGAGTAACTATTACTCAAATAAATGCTGACTGCTTATCATGTGAGGTTTAGCTATTTGGTTGTAGATGTCAATACAATGGTAAAGGGAGCTTTTCTTAAAGCAGGAAGACAATCAATTTAATGACATCTTAGGAGCAAGAGACATAAATCACATGAAATAAAACAGGGTTTTGGTACTTTATTGGTGTGTAGTTAATAAATATGTCAGTAAACAGCGTTTTTTTCTGATGAAAAACCTTCCACACTCACCTCAGACTGAGACAGCAAGCAGTTATGCATGGTATAGCCTAAATAATATAAATGCTTTCCATATTTCTTGAGACTTAGTCTAAATTTCAAGTTGATATCAAAGTATTTGCTATTTTATAACCTCCTGTCCTTAGGAAGCCATTACTTTGTCATATGAGTGTATGACTATTCCACTGGTCATGCAGTAAATATAAATACACCTGGTCATGGAGAATAATGTACGAGCAGGTGAACATATGATCTGCAGTTGGTGGCACCATTGAGGAAGTTTTGGGAGCTGAATCATCACTAGGATAAATTTGAGATTTTATACCCTGGTTTAAATTAATATTTACTCTCCACTTCCTAACTATATATTCAAAGTGGCCAGCAGCTTCCTGATCAATAATTTCCAAACCATTGTTGACTATTTAGTTTTGAACTATTAGCCAAAATTAATAATTTATCCATAAATTTCTTTTGTAATATATCTGGTCACAGCAATGATTTAAAAAGATAGTACAGGTGATAACTGGAAACATTTCAGTTATAGCGCCACATGAAGAAAGTCTATATATCTCTGTGTGTACAAAATGCACAAATATAAGAATATAACATCCTAAGATCATTTGTATACGGTTACAAGGATTATTGTTTTGTATTAGATAAACCAAGGGGAGATCCATAATAGGAGAGGTTACTTCTCTTTCTCTCAGTAGCCTATAGTTCTTCTTTTAGAGGTAGGACAACATGAGATTTTGTCCCTTCTTATCAAGTCTACTGATACTATCATTGCTCAAGCAGCATTTAGGCAGACATAGGAGAAAAACAGTCACATTAGATTTTCTGATATTTTGCATATTACAATATTTCTACCCCTCTTACATGATGTTGCCTGACCTGTGTTGCAGACATATTTATTTGAATTTTCCCATTACCCACTAACCTCTGCATAATATCCAATTGTGATTTTCTTTTTTTTCTTTGTTTTTGAGCTTTATTTTATTTAATTTATTTATTTATTTATTTATTAAAGATTTCTGCCTCTTCCCTGCCACCGCCTCCCATTTTCCTCTCCCTCCCCCGATCAAGTCCCCCTCCCTCATCAGCCCAAAGAGCAACCAGGGTTCCCTGCCCTGTGGGAAGTCCAAGGACCACCCACCTCCATCCAGGTCTAGTAAGGTGAGCATCCAAACTGCCTAGGCTCCCACAAAGCCAGGACGTGCAGTAGGATCAAAAACCCATTGCCATTGTTCTTGAGTTCTCAGTAGTCCTCATTGTCTGCTATGTTCAGCGAGTCCGGACTCGCTGAAAAACCAATTGTGATTTTTTATAATAGCCTCAGATATAAAAAGAAGATTATTTAATGAGGACCAAGAGTTATATTTATATCTAAGTATAAATACAAAATTTAAAATGCAGCTAAGGTTAATACTGGTCTAATAAAATACTGGTAGTAAATAGTCTTCTAAGACCTCACTAGCCCTGGGTAGTTGATTAGGTTTTAGCACTAGGCATGATTTTCCTCTTTTTGAGTGGGTCTTTACTTCAAATAAACAGCTACTTGTTATCACCAAAATCTGAGTGCCACTCTTGAATGTTTAGGAATATATTGCCCTTTGATCATTGTTATGATTTGTAAGCCATAGGTATGGATAGAATCATTAATTGTCTCCCTCCTTTGGCATTTTTCATAGTACTTTCTGGTGCTATAGAAATTAGAAATGCTGTAGAATATTCCTTTGCACTTTGTCACTAGGGGAATACCTGGATGAAGAAGAACAGAGTCTGGAGTCACCAGTCAGATGCAGAAGGAGCAGGAAACAAACAAGCCATCCTCATAAAGGTACCACCATGTAGTAGAACATAAATACAAAATACGGGTTAGCTTAAAACATAAGAGCTAGTTAATAATAAGCCTGATCAATTGGCAGAGCATTTGTAATTAATATGTCTCAATTCATTTATTTGATAACGAGCTACTGAAAGACAGAAAAATTCTACCAATAAGACATGAAAGAATGAGACTTTCTGTATTAGTCAGGGTTCCCTAGAATAGCAGAACTTGGAGATGGAATTTCTAGATGGAATTTCTCTCTTTCTCTTCATATATATTTCATTCATTGAAATGACTCTACAGACTACAATCCAGCTAAATGAACAATAGCTGGCTACAAATGGAAAGTCCAAGAACCCAGGAGATTTTTAGTCCACATGGCTGAATGTTTCAGCTGATCTTCGGTATATGCTGGAATTCCAAAGAAGTAGGCTTCAGTGCCACTGAAGCAATGAATGTCTTAGCAACGCAAGAGTAAACGGTCAAATAACAAAAGCTTTCTTCTAGTTCCTTATATAGACTTGCATCAGAAAGTATAGTTCAGATTAAAAGTGTGTCTTCCTATCTCAAGATCCTGATCAAAGATGTGTGTCTTCCTACCTCAAAGGTCAGGACCGGAAGTAGATTCATCTATTTCAACCAAAGCAAAATTCTCTTACCTTTGTGCCCTCCATTTCTGGACTGTAGCTCAGTCCTGCTACAGTAAAATTGACAACCAATAACAGCCATCATATTTTCAGCATAAAATAAACTTGAATCTTTTGTGTCCTCAGCCCTAAGCATTCAGCTTCTTCAGCAATAGATACTTACCTTCAACATCTAAACAGTAGCAAAGTACAATACCAATAACCTATATTATTTGGGGAGTCACTTGGACTACTCTGACCAAAATATGACATGATTAGAAAAGTAAAGATGAGATTAAAATTTATATTACTTTCTATAATGAATAAGACAGAAATTTAAATTAGGAACTCATACTCCGTCAAAAAAGTAAAGTTGACATACTATAACTATTAATAATTTTAAATAAAATTCAAACAGTCTATATATCTGTAATTTACTAAAACACTTTTCTATAGATTCAGTCAGAAGAAATTATAAGATATGTTTTATAAACTACTGAATTATCACTGATCAAATCTCAACCTTCTGTCTTATATGAAGTATTACACTACTATTAATACCATATTCATATTTTGTGAAATACTCATAAGGTATACTGTCATTCTACTTTTAACAATGATGAATAGGCCAAAATATAACTTATTATATAAGAAATGCCATTTTAAAAGCATTTACCAAGTTGTTGAGCAGAAACACAATTGTTCAGGAAAAGGACTTGAGAGTGCATTTAGTTTTCTGTTGCAGGCAAACCCTTCTTGTCTTGAAATACTGCCATTCAATTGCTCACATTTCTTTGACATCAATGACTATAGACACAATGGAGATGACTTCTGGTACTAAAGGTCCAAAGGAAGGCAAACTCTTTTAACCAATCGTTCTTTCAAACATCAGAGTCCTTAAAGATGTCAGGAGGTGAAGGAAGGACCATGCAGAGCATCCACAGGAAGTACTCACTGCCCTGTCAATAGACTGTAGTATAAAGACTCCAATGCACAGATATACAAAAAACCTTCATCAGGACTAGTTCCTACAAACTAGTCATACCTTTTACATGAAGGTATCACTCAAGGCCTGTAATGAATATAAAAATGTAAATAAAATAAGAGTACCATCAATTACATATAACAATTGAAGGAAATATTTGAAATTTTTAAATAAATCTTAAAGCATTTTACCTCATAAAACCATTTGACTTTTAGCTATTTTAATTAAATTGTTTGATTAAAATATGAATAAACAGAAAATATCCAATTCCTGAGTAAACACTGCTGTCAGAAACATATGGATGTGAAAATGAAGCCAAGATCATTCAAATTACAGGGTGACTTCATATAGGTATTTCAAAATTCTGAGTGACAGAAAAATTAAGGAGTTGTATTTTATATATCTCTCTAAGTAATCATGTTCCTGATTTCTCTAAAATTCAAGTAAAGGTATAAAACATGATACTTTATTATATTTTACTTAAAATATAGATGTTTCATATAAAAATATAGATATATAAAATATATCATGTTAGCAAATTCAATACTCCATTAATTAAGAATGTATTTATTACCATAATATTTGTATGTACGTATGTGTGTGTGTGCATATTCTCATTGTTTTGATAAGAACAGACATTAAAATGAAACTTGGGGATGTGTTGATAAACAAGCTTACAGGTTTTAAGGTGTAGAAAGTAGAAAGCCCAAGACAGTACAAAAATGTTAACTAACAAGATGAAGAGTGGAAAGCCATAGGAGTAATAAACAGGGAGAAAACTTCTAAGATTGAATTGCTTCCTAGAGTCCATTCAGATTGCTAAAGTAATTGTTTTCAAGGGACGCTTTGGGTACACTGCCCTGGTAATGTCTTCAGTGTCCTCAGTGACTATACTGTCTATGGCACTAAAGAAAATTTTACCACCAGATGATATGGGTCAATTAGATTTTATAAGTTATTTTTCTTATTGTCCCCAAATGTCTCAACTCTTCTAACATCACAACCTTCTATATCTTCTCTATCACCTATTTCTATCAGATAAATCTTTTCCCTTTACTTTCACTACAGAGATTGCCAGGATATTCTTTGTAACACAGTCCCAGTGCTCCAGTCAGAACTTAGTAAAGCAGAGCGATTTCTTCTCCTTCACACTCCCTGATGTGATTCTTCTCTGTACGAAATCTCAAACTGTACTAGATTTTATTGCTGTATAAAGTTAGCTTGTTATGCCTGGTGTGTTCACACATACCTTAAAATATAGGGTTTTCAGAAATGGCAGTTTTTAGTTAACCATTTTCAAGGTTATGAGTCTGTGCATATACTTTCCTACTTCGAAATGGGTGAGTTGAATTTTTAACTTGCAAATAAAAGCTTTTAAGAAATAGAGCTCTTTATATATGTAAGGTGTTTTGTTCTTAAGTGAATGTAGTAGTTATTTCACTGTTCTCAACTTGTAATATGATGAAGTGAGTATATTAAGTGCTTACTAACTTATTTTACTTGCTTTTTCCACACATTCACCTTCAAGTCTATGTACATCTATCCAACACTGTGACCCATTTAGAGTTCTTTTATGTCTGAATCTGTCCTTATTGCATTATCTGTAATTCTTTCCTGTTTAAAAAAAAGCTTTTAAAATGGTAAGAAACTTGGTTGCAACTGCTCTGGATGCTGGCTCTGCCTCTCTGCACTTTTAAAATGGTGGAGGTACCATTATTGCCATCTCTGGAGCCGCCAGGTAGGAGCCACACTCGCACTTTAACTCTGAGAATGAGCATGCAGCACATAAACCCTTTTTATTTGAGTAATAGCTAAATCTGCCATGCACAACACTGGGTAGCTTGGAAATATCTCTGTATATGGCGGCAGTAATCTGTCATGCTTTTCTGCCTGTGGACACCTAGTGAACCTGATCCCACCACCTGCCCAAGTGGGGAGTGCTGAGCCATGGGCATGATCTCAGCTACTTTCCTCCTGACCCTGAGTGGACACACAAACACCCAGACCCACAAATTCCATTCAAATTCTCCATAACCAGAGTTTGCACTGGAATCATGGTCCAGGAAGCTGCTTTTTAAAAAAGACATGGCTTTTTTTTCTGCTACCAGCGAATCAGGAAAACCTCCATTAAGGGAACGACAGCATGCTGCCATACCCTCCCACCCAAAAAAAGTGAGACTAAGCTTTGTTTTTCTGTGCCTACATTTCCTTTGCAAGCATTTTTTTACGTTTTACATAGATTTATTCCACCATATTGATGAGCCAAATATAGTGGGAGGCTGCATGTTGGTTTCTGGCCACCAGGCTATCTTAGCCCCGAAATAACCACACAGGAACTGTAGTAATTAAATCATTGTTTGGCCCATTAGTTCTAGTTTATTATTGGCTAACTCTTACAACTTAATTCACCTCATCTCCATTAATCTTGCATTAAAAGTGCATCACCACGAGGTCGTGGTTTACCAGCAAAGTTTCGGCACATCTGTCTCCAGTGGTGGCTCCATGGCTTCTTCTTTACTCTGCCTCCTTTTCCCCAGCATTCAGCTTAGTTTATCCCACCCCACTCTGTTCTCCTATAGCTCTGCTATAGTCCAAAGCAGTTCCTTTATTAACCAATGATATTTTCAGCATACAGTGGGGTATCCCACAGCAGTGATCTATGTGAGGTTCTACATAGTTATGGTAGAAAGGCTTGCTAAAAAAATATTTCACTCATTAGCCTCCAAGTCTGTGTAGTCACTCAGCTTAGCTGCCCTCTTGATAGAACTACCATGTTATTTCACTGATTAACATAGAAGAAGTCATTTTATCAGTTGTACTTGATACTGTGGGGATTATCTAGCTTTTACTAATGAATAAATGCATCTCATTGCACATGGAAACTAAATATCAATAACTTGTTGTTTCTGTGTTTCTAGTATACATGTACATGTAACATTGAGTCTTTCAGTAGAGTTCAGTCCAAAGGCAGCAAAAAGGCTGCCCTTCTAAACTAAGATAAGCATTAGTTTCCAAAAACAAGATATTGGTTTAAAAAAAAGGAAAGGAAGGAAGGGAGGGAGGGAGGGAGGGAGGGAGGGAGGGAGGGAGGGAGGGAGGGAGGGAGGGGGGAGAAAGAAAGGAACAATGAAGAAAGGGAGGGAAGAAGGAAGGAAAAAAGAGAAAGAAAGAGAGATTGTTGGAATTGCAATAAGTAAAATGAAAAAAGATTGTCTTAGAATTCAAGGTTCTAAAGAAAATATTTAAGAAGACTCAGCAAAACCCTAAAATTGGGATCACTACTTGAAGTTTATGAGTTTTTTTAAAGACAAAAAATTACTCAGACCCAACTGCATAAATGCACATTCTCTTTAAGCAATTCATTTTATAAACTTTAAAAAAGATTTTGAAAGGTTGAAGTTTGAAGGCTTTCAAGTATTTCCCATTAATATGTACCGATGGGAGATATTGTCTTAACAATAAACATTTTAATTGGGTTTAGCTGACAGTTGAGAGAGAAAATTATATAATAGGGGTCACAAACTCATAAGCCTTTAGGGGCCCTGCTGTTAACATAAATGAGAGAAACAACCTTAATCCAAGCACAATGAAGCCAAGGTTGGAAGAGGCTCTGTGAACTGGGAACCACCTAACCTTTCTAGAGGGCCAGCTTGATCTCAGTCCTTGCCAATCAGTGCCACAAGGGAAGACAAAGTTTAACAGTGCTGGAGTTCCTAATTGCTGCAGAGGAAAAGTGCAGGTCTACATTAAGACATTGATATGGGCTGATTACTTTTTGTAAAACAACTACAAGACAAAATGTCTAAGATTTAAAGGGGGAAGGCAATAGCCTTTGTATTCTAGTAAAAATACAGAAGGACTAGAATTTGGAATTGCTTAAGTAAGCAAAGATAAAGGAACAGAGAGAGACAGAGAGAGGAGGGAGGAAATAGGGTAAAGAAAGTGAAGAGTAGAAAAAGATGTTACTGTCACAGATTCAAAAATAAGTGTTTAATGTTGAATCTGCAGAGAAAAAAATGGTAAATTTAATGTACATTCACTTTTCAATTCTACCCATGTTTCACTACAGTTTGCCAATGTATCACATAGCAATTCTGTCAGACAACTGACAATAAAATCTATTTAATCTTTGACCAAATCTATAGATGATAACTATTGAAGTAGTTTTAGGAAACATCTTTGTCCATGAGAAGAATGAGTCCAGAGTATTGTACCATTATAAATGTTGAAATGTTTAACATTCACTTGTATGCGTGTGTGAGTACATAAGTCTACACCACTATATACATTTTTCTTAAATTATTTTGTTATCAATTGTCTTAAAGTTTTAACCTGTTTCTGTTTAGGCACATGAATTGTATTTATACATTTGTATTTCTTCTTATATTATGATTTTATAAGCAGCTGTGAGATGGAAATGGTCCATAGTTTTAATTTGGAAGATTCAATTCTGATTTCCAGAATAAATGATATTTGTGTTCCGTCCTATTCCAAATCTAGGCATTATTAGTTTCATAAAAAAGGGAATATCAATGATGATTCCATATTACTAACAAAATAGGAATGAATTTATTTATTATTTAATGAAAAAATATTATTTAAATAGAATTGTTAATAGGAAAAATGTATTTTGGGTCAGAAGAATTTTCTTGCTCATAGAGAAGAGTTGATATAGGAAAGATTATTTAAGATAGTGACATAAAAACAATTTTGGGATCCCAGCTGGTTCTAGGAGAACACAGAATTGGAAGGTTCCGTTCATACCAATGGAAATATTGATTTGTTACCATTACTACCTGTCTTGTCTCCACTGTATCTTCCTTGCTTTACTGGTTCAAGGAAATCTTGGCTAGTCCAATGCTTTCTTTTTTCATTTATAGCATTATATGTAATGAAATGGTCCACTTCTCAACCCACTTGTAAAAAGATATGAGTTTAATAAACCATTCCAAATAGGGATGAAAGTCTGGTGCTGTGGAGCTAAATTAGTTAGTATGTCTGGCTATAAAAGAAGGGGACATATTTAAAGGTAAATGGACACAGGAGAAACATAACATAAAATAAAATCCTAAAAGAACCTATAATGCTAAAAGATAAATTTTATTTATTTTGGTCTCTTGAAGATTGATTTTTACTTTTGTCTTATTTTTTAATTCATTTTTACTTTTGCTTATCTGTACAATTAGTGAAATTGTGGGAACTTTGTATCCTCTGGAGTTACTGGCTGTTGTGAATTGCTCACAAGGGTTGGGGATTTTACAGAACTCTTTAAAAGCATTATAGACTTATGATTTACTAAACTTTCTCACCATCCACTAAAAAATTGTAGTCTTAAATTATATTATTAGAGTCTCAGGAATTCATATTTTTCAAAGTTTGTAATTCAAACTGAAGACTAAAATGAAACAGGAGAAAATTTCTAAGTAACTCAGAAAATGCCTGCTCATGGAGCTGTGGTCACAAATGCTTTAAGGTGAGGAAGCAGAAGGCTCAGTTTAACTTGGATTATGGACTTGCCCTCTTGTAATAATGTATTTGAAAAACTAACGTGTTCACCCTCGTGTACAACGCATGCACTCTTTTGTCTATGCAACGTATCTGAAAAATCTCCGTACCCTTTTGATCCCCTGCCTGCATCAGGCTATATGTATACCTTTATCCAATATAAGTTTCATAACTCTGGTAACAATTACAGATAGTGAGTTTCTATTTAACTGTATTGCCAATAAAATCAGGTAAGAACTGTTTGGTCTGAAATTAACTGGTTTTCGAAGCCTGTCCAGTAAGAAGAAACTGTGCTTTCTTTTAGCTTTTATAGATAATCTCATGCTCATGAACAATTGGGATTGTGTATGACTAAGATTTGTTATGGGAAGGGACAAACATGGTTCATAAATGACTATATGACCTAATGTATAAATCAAAATAGAGTCACACTAAGCATTCCTCTTAGTAATCAGCCCTTTCTTTAGACCCTATGAGAAGATGCCCAGGATGCATTCCTAGAGCACCTGAGTATTCATATGCATGTGGTATGTTGTTTTTCTTGACAGTGGATATCAACACACATATACATATATGTGTATATAAACACACATATACATATATAATTTGTATTGTTTTACTCCAATAAAGTTACCTTGCTTCATATGTAAATCTGTGTGAAATTTTATTTTCAATTATTTGGACAAGAGGCAAAAAACCACCAGTAATAGTTTTCTATGTTGGTCTGTTTTTTTTTGTTGTTGTTGTTGTTGTTGTTGTTGTTGTTTTATCTTTTTAGTTCATGGGATTCACTAGTGTACAAACGGGGATACTTAGGACTGCTGTCCTGAAGTTAATTTAAGGATACAGCAAAGGATTGACCAAACTAGAAGACAACCTGGCTAAACTGAATCTGAGATTTTGCTTGCTTCTTCCTTACACACTAGATAGACAGCTCGATAGAAACTTCAGGCACAAACTATAGCTGCTCTGAGCTCTTTTGCATCTGTACATGTACAAAGATCCCCATTCCAGCCTGCAGGGGCATCTTCTGAAGTTGACTTTAGAGAAAGCATTTTAATTCCAGGATATACAGCAAAAATGACCTCTTTGCCAATCTTTTTTGCCTCAGGTCATACAGTCCAACTGGCCTGAGGCATAAGCCTTATCTTGTTGACATTCTGCTTTATTTCTTATTAAGTGGAGTTTTTCTGGTTTAAGGGGAGATTGTCTTATTTTGGAGCATAGTCCTGTCATTTGCAAAAAGAACATGTCTATTATTGTTATCTGCTAAGTGATAATGGAAAATTTAAAGGCCATTTAACTGCCTCTACACTAAAAGTTGTACATTATTTGTAATAGCTGCAAAATCATTTATTTTTCATATTGGAAATATGCCTTTGCCTTCAGAGGTACTATATTATCTCAAGACTCTGTAGTTTGTGGACAATACTGAAGGTAGCTTAAAACGAAATGGTTCATTAAAACTGTCTTCATTATATAAAGATAAATAGCTAAACATAGCATGCAATACTGTACATAATGATAAAAGTAGAAATATCTCTGTAATATTCATTTTCAAAATATTAAGGGTATTATGTGTCAGTAGTTAGTCACTTATGATTTTAAATATGCCCTGTTGCAAACACTGCTGGTTGCACTTTCGTTCTTAGCTAATACAGGAATCTGCCATAGTTTTTGGATAACAATGTATATAGGTAGAAAACTTCACCTGCAGTCATGCTTGCAGTGAGGTCCATGTGGTAGAGTTCCAAACAGTGAGGTGTAAGTCCGACTTCACAAGCAAGGCGTCTTGGAAGACTATTATTTTCCTGATAAAAGAAAAACTCTTATCACTTACCATGCCATTTACCCTGTCCCTTTCTCATTTATGATGAAGAGTTGGTGCCTATAGTGAAACTATCATCTTAAAATCCTGGAGATAAAAGATACAGACTGAGAATAATGGAGCAAGAAGATAAAAGGAGTCTGGGATTTTAGTAGCAATTCAGTTTTTTAGCTGTTTTCCTTTGTGTGTTTTTTTTGTGAGGGAGGGACAAGATAGTGTTTTTGTTTTGATTTGCTTTATTGTTATTTTTTTAATTGTTCTTTAAATACCCTCACTCTAGAAGGAATATGCTGGCATCTCTGGTAGGGGGAAGGGGAAATGGTAAAAATATATTATAATCTCAAAATAAAAGACTTAAGAAAAGATATTTCCACTCTGCAACACATATTATCTTCAAAATCACAGCAACCCTCATGTCTCAGGTTCCTGTATATGGGATTTGGGGTTTATACTATTGCGTTTGATAATTTAGATTTTCAATACTTACCTTTCAATTGTTTACAGAAAGAGATAGGAAGTTCATCTTTTTTGTCAGTAGCAGCAGATCTCTATTCCAAATGACCAGTGCTAATTATTTAACAAGGTGCCTAAGCGGCCCTTATGACTGGTAACAAAGGCTGGCACAGTGTGGCAGCCTAACTCATTCTTGTACGATTGATGAACCAGGAGTGTGTCTCTTTGAAACACTGTGAATGAGCTCTCTGAACAGGATAGAATGGTGGGGTATAAGGAAGGCAGACTGGCTTTTGGAATATAGATTTGAATGACTTTTGCTGAGCTCTGCTATATGATAGGTTGGATTTTCAACCAATTCATAGACAACTGTGAAATCTAGAGCTTATTTTTATGGTGTTCAATGACACTAACGTTTAGTTTCTATGATGAAGAATACGGAGAGTTTCACCTTTTACAAAATAAATTGGAAATAAGGTTTTCTTTCAATAATTTTTAAGGTCCATTTGTCCAAAAGTTGAAACTTAAAATGGCAAAATCGTGAAGAAATACTGGAATTTTTAGGTTAGGAGGATCCGAGATGTGTAGGAGAAAAGATAATGGTGACTGATCTGAAGTACAAAATAGACTTAACAGCTCCCAGTCATAAGCTTTGCACTCAGGGAAGGAAATGTGCTAAAAGCTTGCATCAATTACATCTGAACAGACATAAGCTACATAGTTAAAGTGCTTACCCATGCCACAAAGAATGGCATAGTAGAGAGGGAGTAGGATAGGAAGACTCATTGCTTGATTCTTGGGTTGAAACTGAAGACTGGCAAAAGGAACAACCTACCTGATGATGACAGAAATCTGAAACAATTGAAAGTAGATGCTATAGTCACTGAAAACCCTTAGTTCAGACATAAAGATGGATTATAATTATTGCAATAAACTGCAAGATCAGAATAACAGCAAAACTTTCTGAGACACATAAAGTTGCAAATAGGCTGAATAAATACAGCTCCTTGATGCAAAGTAAATGAAAAACTGACAAGGGAAATACTAAGCAGAAAAGAAAAATGAAGCATGAATGATGGGATGCTTTGGAGTTGCACTCTAAGAAAATGTTAGAATTCCCTATTTAGTTTATACTACTGAACTGTATTAACACCATGAAATATGTCATATTAAGGGATAGCTGTGTATGTGGAAAAAAAGATTTCACAGTAATATGACAAGTACATATGGCAGTGATTCTTAAACTAAATCTGTAGGAGAGATGGCTCTGTGGTGAGTAAAATGGAAGCATTGTAAGAACTGAGAGATACTGCATCTAAGAGTTGATTCTTAGTCCAGGACTGAAATAATGGGACAACATCAGCTGTGGGAATATAGACAGCCAGATAAAGCTTACAATGCATTCTTTTAGTTTTCAAGGCATCTTTTGTTCATTTCCCAGTCTCTTAAGGAATGACTGAAGCTGTCATACTTTAAAGTAGATACAGTCCCTACATGGGACTTATCATCCGTATGGCAAAGACAATCATAATGGGCAAACCTGAGTAGAAGTCATTTCAATTGCATGCAGCACAGACAGTAAATTAGCAATAATATTTTATTCTGGGCAATATACTTATGTTGAAATTAGTGCTACCACTGAGGATTTTTAGGTGGTCTCCTCCATACTTCCATTTAAGTTAAGTTGTGTGGTCTCTGGAAAAATTAGATGGGAGTAAATGTTGACAAAATCAGCCACATAATTAATATTCTGTTATGACCCCAGTCATAGTGCTAGATTTTGTACTTTATTTTACAGTAAATACAAAAATCTGCAGATCCAAAAAAACTATTGTCTTGTTCACTGAAGAATGATTTCCCACATTATAGTGAAACGATAATGGATAGTTGAGCTTTCATATGAAGCAAATATTAGAAACAAATTTCAGTTTTCCCTTATGCTACATAAATTTTGTTCCCCTTTACTGTAATATAGATTGAAAAATTTCATGAATATCTCATAGAACATCACTTTATATGTTGGTGGCCTTTTTTACTTAGAGCACAAATAAATGTTACTAAAGGTTATGATGTGGCACTGGAGATTCATTGTTCGAACGCCTGGGGTTTACAATTTACATTATTTTTATATTTCTATCTATTATCTATCATCTATCTATCTATCTGTCTGTCTATCTGTCTATCTCTCTATCTATCATCTATCTATCTTTCTATCTGTCTAGCTAGCTATCTAGCAATATTCATTTATTTTTATGTGTGTGTTTGAGAGAGAGTACATTTGTGTGCATCATGTTTATGTATTGGCTTCAAAGGCCAGACGATAGTGTTAGGTTCTCTGAAAGTAGAGTAAGATCCTAAATAACTGCCAAGAGTGTGCTGAATAGTAGCCCAGGTCTTCTGGAAAATGGCCAGTGTCTATAATGACTTAGCCATTGCTCTAGTTGCTCCATGAATGTTAAGGTTAAGGTAAGAAAGTTATTTCAGAATGCACCAAAGTATAGTTTCTAAATTGAAAGGCAAACTGTTTTGCCTTGCCTTAGCTACCAAAAATTCTGTTGCACAATTTGTATTGGGTTCTTTAGAGTGTTTTCTTTCTTTCTTTCTTTCTTTCTTTCTTTCTTTCTTTCTTTCTTTCTTTCTTTCTTTCTCGCTCGCTCTCTCGCTCTCTCTTTCTTTCTTTCTTTCTCGCTCGCTCTCTCGCTCTCTCTTTCTTTCTTTCTTTCTTTATTCTGAGAGAGTGACTGGCAATTGAGGAAAACTACTGCCCATAGACATGGAGAAATTTTCTACATCTAGCAAAAGTAGGCCATGAAAGTTTAGTTGCTGCTCTGATGAACTGTAAGTTTCAACTTCTGGGTAGCTTAATAAGCACAGGAAGCCTGAGTTGTGTGATTTCTTTTTCATTGTAGATTATTTTAGTAACCATAATAAGCATATTTATTCTACTAGATATTTGTAAATGCTTTCAGTCACTATTGCTTTCTCTCCTCTTATAAGTATTTTACAGAGGGAGTAGGGATTGTCTCTAACTCTCTTTCCTACTTTTGTTGCCCTGCCCTCCTACCTCATTGCCTCATCCAGCCTAAGTAGGGGAGAAGGTACCTAGTCTCACTTGCTACTTGATATGCTCTGGTTCGTTACTATGCATGGGAGGCCAGTTCTTTTCTGAAGAGAAAAGGAGGAAGAGTGGATGGAGGGTAGCTAAGGGACTGGGAGAAGAGGTGGGAGAGAAAAGTATGGACAGAATGTAAAACCAACAACAAAGGGGAGCTTATTTTTATTAAATTATATGTAAAATAAATGTTACTTAAGTTCTGGCATCTTTCAATTTACCAAGGAAGTATACATTAAATAGCCAATGCTGATATTCTATAATTGTGATAGAGGGAAATTGTCATTTGAAAAATGACAGGAAAAGATGTGGTCAGAAATGACTAATACTGTAGCCTGTTCAGGGTGAAAATCAGCCATTATTGCAGGGTTGTCTACCAATTCACAAATTAGCTACAAAGTGAATTTTAAGTACAAGTCAAAAAATTCAAAGCATTTCTTTTTCAAACATTTTCACGAGGTTGATAGTACTGCCGTTGTGTAGCTTTACTGATTTTATGAAAGAGCAGAGGTCCTCTTACAAATAGCTCTCATCAATAGTTTTATGAATCAGAGAAAAGTAACCTCATTTGGCACATCAGTGACCGAGAATGAAATGGCTTTAGTTCTTATTTTAAAATAGTTTAAAGGAAGTTAGTTATTGTAACTTTAAATAATTTATTATTCCTCTTGTGGAATGACAAGAAAGATAGGAAGAATTATACAAAAATTAAACATGTACAATTGATTTCATAATAGAGTATGGTAACTCTCCAGGAAGATAGTTGGGTTTAAACTTGAAATATTATATATTTATGCCATGAAATAAGTATTTTAAAAATCACCTCAAACATAAGCAAACCTTTGCTTGTGTAGAAATAGGTTTGGTTTTTTGAAGACAAAACATGTCTATTCATATTTTATTTGGTGTAAAGTTATTATTTTCTATACTCAAAAATTTAAAAAGTACTTTCTAAAATTAAATTTAAGATCTTTAAAAGAATACAGTTCCAAAAGTTCAGGAACATGTAAATCTAAATACATTTTTTTATTTATATGTGTTTTCATACATACATTCAAGTAGATATGACAAAGTATAAAGTGAATATGTTATGCATGCATAAGGAGATTGACAGCCAGTGGCATAGACCTTCAATGTTTTAGTCTTACTGCATATCTCAGAAATATTAAGTTACATTAATCACCTATGTGATATATTTTACAAAGAAGGGCCAGGTTTTGTTAATTTTTGTTTGTTTGTTGTGTTTTTTATTGTATCATGTAGTAATGCTTCCAGAATAAAGTGACAATTTGTTCGCAGTTCTTTGGTCCAATATTTATATTAAGTTCTAACACCTGATGCCTGAGAGATTGTAGGTCCCAGGAATTTAAATCAATATTGAGAACACAGGGCAGGCTGGCTCAGATTAAAAGGAAACAAAAGCTAACATCTGCTGCTCCTATTTCCCAATTCTATTTGCTCTTTTGTTGATATAGTCTTTTATAATATTCATCATCTGTCATCAAAAATTTTCATCTTGAATAATCTGAATATTTTATGTATAATCAATAACATTTTACTTTTTTCCCCTTGAAGAACCAAGTTAAGTACTGGCAGTTCAGTTATGTTGGTGTTTTTTATCTACCCTATAGCTTTAATGGTATAATTTTTCTCTTTACATGTAATTTATTTTCATTTATTTTTTTCTTTTCATATATTTTTATACTGGATGCAAATTGCAAATCTTTCCATACTGTGTAAGATGATTCATATTGAATAATGATCCTTCATCTTTCCTTCTTTTGTGTGCTCTGAGTCCTCAATACCAACACTCTGAGCTGTTAAAGCCTTCTCATTCACTATTTGATTTGCCTGTGGAAAAGCCCATCCTCTTCACTTCACTGGTGATGCTCTTACTCACTAGCTTTTTCTTTCATAATGGGCATAATTAATTGTCTTGTAGCTCAGCTTCTTCCTTTCACCAATCAAATACAGTGCACATAAATTAATCTTCTTAAAGCACAGTGTTGATCACATCACTCCATTTTCATTGGTTACTTTCCAAGTCTAGTCAAGCATGGAGAAACTGTTTTTGCTTAATGCCTAATATCTATTGCTATGGATATATTATTTTATAAACTTTGTTCATGAGAAACATACATTGATAATTTTTTTAAATTTAATTTTTTTTTATTAAAAATTTCCACCTCCCCTCCTCTCATTTCTATCCCCCTCCCCCTACTCCCCCTCCCCTTCCCTTTCTAGTCCAAAGAGCAGTCAGGGTTCCCTGCCCTGTGGGAAGTCCAAGGTCCTCCCCCATTCATCCAGGTCTAGAAAGGTGAACATCCAAACAGACTAGGCTCCCACAAAGCCAGTTCATGCAGTAGAATCAAAACCCAGTGCCATTGTCCCTGGCTTCTCAGTCAGCCCTCATTGTCAGCCACATTCAGAGAGTTCGGTTTGATCACATACTCCATCAGTTCCAGTCCAGCTGGCCTTGGTGAACTCCCATTAGATCAGCCCTGCTGTATCAGTGGATGGGCACACCCCTCGCTGTCCTGACTTCCTTGCTCATATTCTCCCTCCTTCTGCTCCTCATTAGATCTTGGGAGCTCAGTCCAGTGCTCCAATGTGGGTCTTTGTCTAGCACAGACATTCCTCAACCCCTAACTTCCTGTTTTTATTTTTTTTTAATTTTATGGATGAAGTGAACAGAATTTCTGTCTTCAGACTCTAATGTTCTAAAAAAAAAAAGACACATGCAAGATGCAGGATGGCCTTATGTTTTATGGGTGAATGTAATAGTTGTAATAGTTGTAAGCAAAAATGTATTGTCCCTCTCAAAAGTAAATGACATAAACATGCTTTGTAACTTATGATTCTGTCACTGGGGACATCACTACAAATTATTAACTCCTCATAATATTCAAATAGCTATAACCTTTCTATGCACACATGTTTTTAGTAGCCCAAATATTTCTAGTAGATAATGTCTTATAAAATAAAAAAATTTTTATCACTGTATCTAAGTGTAATTCTTTCTTATTTTATTATTTTGTAAACTTAGTAATGACAATGGGTCTACTTTAAATTCTCCGACTTTATAAAAACCTTTTGAGGTTGATTAGTTTTTTTATAGTCTAGTTTCTTGAGTTCTTTATATATTTTGGAGATCAGACCTTTGTCTGTTGCGGGTTTGGTGAAGATCTTCTCCCAGTCAGTGGGTTGCCTTTTTGTCTTAGTGACAGTGTCCTTTGCTTTACAGAAGCTTCTCAGTTACAGGAGGTCCCATTTATTCTATGTTGCCCTTAATGTCTGTGCTGCTGGGGTTATATGTAGGAAGTAGTCTCCTGTGCCCATGTGTTGTAGAGTACTTCCCACTTTCTCTTCTATCAGGTTCAGTGTGTTCGGACTGATATTGAGGTCTTTAATCCATTTGGACTTGAGTTTTGTGCATGGTGATAGATATGGATCTATTTTCATTCTTCTAGAGATCCAGCAATACAACTCTTGGGAATATACCCAAGAGATGCCCTATCATACCCTATCATACAACAAAAGTATATACTCAACTATGTTCATAGCATCATTGTTTGTCATAGCCAGAACCTGGAAACAACCGAGATGCCCTTCAATGGAAGAATGGATGTAGAAACTATGGAATCTATACATATTAGAGTACTACTCAGCAGTAAAAAACAATGACTTCTTGAATTTTGCATGCAAATGGACAGAAATAGAAAATACTATCATGAGTGAGGTAAGCCACACCCAAAAGGAGGAACATGGGATGTACTCACTCATAATTGGTTTCTAGCCATAAATAAAGGACATTGAGCCTATAATTCGTGCTCCTAGAGAAGCTAAATAAGAAGGTGAACCCAAAGAAAAACATATAGTCATCCTCCTGGATATTAACCTTCATCAGGCGATGAAAGGAGACAGAGACAGAGACCCACACTGGAGCACTGGACTGAAATCCCAAGGTCCAAATCAGGAGAAGAAAGAGAGAGAGCAGGAGCAAGGAACTCAGGACTGCGAGGGGGCACCCACATGCTGAGACAATAGGGATGTTCTATCGCGAACTCACCAAAGCTAGCTGGCCCGGGTCTGAAAAAGAATGGGATAAAACCAGATGCGCTGAACATAGCGGACAATGAGAACTCCTGAGAAGTCAAGAACAATGGCACCGAGATTTGAATCTACTGCATGTACTGGCTTTGTGGGAGCCTAGGCAGTTTAGATGCTCAACTAACTAGACCTGAAAGGAGGGGGGAAGTCCTTGGACTTCCCACAGGGCAGGGAACCCTGACAGCTCTTTAGGCTGATGTGGGAGGGGGACTTGATTGGGGGAGGGGGAGGGAAATGAGAGGCGGTGGCGGGGAGGAGGCAGAAATCTTTAATAAATAAATAAATAAATAATAAAAAAAAAACCTCTTGAGGTCTCAGTAGACTGCTTCATATTCAATGAACATTCAGTATAATAAATGTTGAATAATTTTAAGACATGTAAAACGAGGTTTCCTTCTGGTTTAAATTTGCATATGTTTGATTGCAAAGAGTTTAAATATGTTCTTTTATTCTCCACATGTGGTTTTTTTAGAAGGAAAAGTTATTCTCTACATATATCAGTTATGATTTGAAGATGAAATGCTACTCACACGTTCCTATGATAAAGCCTATGCCAGTAGCTGGTGAAATTGATTACTGTACATGTATATTTTGTCTGTGTTGTACCCTGCTGTTTCTCTCAAATATATATATTCTATTTAATAGATTATATATTAATTCTATATAATATGTTAATATATACTGTCTGCCTGTTTCTCCTTTTTCTGTGTACCTTTAAGACTAAAAACCTTTGACACAATCTGCCTTCACAATACTTTATCATAGTTCTAGAACCAATGGAGTCATGGACTATGGTTAATATTCTTGAAACTGTGAGGACAAGGAACTAATTATTGTTTTTGAGTTGTTTTTTTAAAAAAATTGATCTCAAAGATATTAAATTGTACCTCACAGAATACTTTGTAGAACTCCTTTAGCTATATGTTCTAAATAGTGTTTTTAACTATGTTTATTCTCGGCACTTTCTAAGATACATATAGTTTGAAATGGTATTTTATTCAGATATTTTACTTATTCAGTATTTTTCATTTCTTATTTCTTTCAGATGCCCCATTAATCATTTCATTTTCCATTCTACTCTGGAATTTAAAGATATCTTATATATCTTTTTAATTTTAATATTTCAGAATTAGACTTGAATATTTCCCAACAATTAGTTTTCTCTATTTATCTTCAAGTTTACTGAATTTTTCATTTACCGTTCTTAAGATCTTGTTATTAAATTTTTAAATGTCTAACATTTTAATTACTACAGAATGTTCTCATAGTAGTTATTTGAAATAAGCACATTTTGCCCTCATGTTCCGCTACATAAAAATATTAATTGAAAGCTTTTTGGAGTTGCATCATAATTATAAAAATATAATAATAGATTGATTCTAAATTACTAGATGTAAGACACCACCAAAGCTGCATAAAATCATCGAGATTTAAGAACATTTCTGAGAAAAGTGATAGTTATATAAGAAATAAAAAGATTGCAAGCTTTATGAATGAAAATTTCAACAAATTTGTGCTATGGAGAGTAAACACTAAAAAGAGATATATACATTAGTATAGTTGGAAGAAAAAAATCACTTTTAAATGTAGCAATAAGAACAAGCATTTATTAAATCTTTGGGTAGGAGATTCCAGTCTCAAGAATTGAATATGTAGTCAATATATCACTATCCCATGAAATATTCATATCTAGAAAAATACTGTAACAGCATTATTTACAGAAAACATAAAAGCATATATATATGTATTTAATTATTCGTTTGATATATATATGTATATATCAAACGAATAATTAAATATTGAGAAATATAGCAACAAAAGAAATGCATATGAGTCAGGATCCCTGAAAGCAATAAAGATGGATCTAAGGCATTAACTATATAGTTAAGGTTAAATATATAACATACTTTTGTCATGCATATGCTTAACATTTAAATGAAAAGAGACAATACTAATAATGTGTTTTGGCATTATTTAAAATATATGAATATAGAGTTTAAATAGAAGAATCATAATTCCAATTTTCTAAAATGTTAAAATTGTCAATTTATACAATGAATTATAAATTTATAGTTTATAAATTTATTCAATGAAAAGGTTTAAAACAGAAAAGACAGATGAAAATGGAAAAGCTAGCGCAATTTACATTGGATACAGAGAAATTTGGGAAGCAAGTGCTGTTGGTGAAGGATATTAGTGACAGGATTTTAATGATATGTTACAAATATAGGGGACACCACTAGAAAAAATATAAAGGTACATCATAATAACAACTTTCCATCAGTACACCTGAATAGGTGATATTCAGCAAAAAAAAAGTTACAATTAAAAATAAATAAAAAATATACCACTTTCCTATATATATAAATGATCATATAGAGTGGTAACTAATTCTAGAAATAAGCCTCATCTAGCTTCCTGTATGTTATTTAGGCTTAAGTCTGAACCAAATATCTAGGAAATAAATTTGTTTACCTGGATATATTTAGCAGATTGTGGATCTTTTATCTCTCAAAGATCTCTTGCATATGATATTTAAAATGTATAAGTTTTCTGCAGTGAACTGTAGCCATTCATTGCAGAGATATTTGATATTTACAAAAGATGATGGATCCTGCAATGATGAATCCACTTGAATTGTGGTAATGTCACTAAGATGACAAAAACCACTCAAAGATAAGTTTTGGACTACAAACTGCTCAGGAAAGTTCAAAGATAGAATTAACAGTAGATGTTTCTGACAGCCCAGAAAGAAAGACTCAGGGAGAGATAGGGAGTTGCTTAGAGAGATTTACAGATCTTTATGATTTTGATTTTGGAAGTGTGGAGAGGTCAGCTGATTTTGTGTTCCTTTGTTGATCTTTGGATCTATAATGTTTTTAACTCAATATCTGACACCAGAGTTTTAATTGTTAATAGAACAAGTTAAATAATAATTAAATAACTGCATCGAACCTGGCTCATAGTAATTCATTTAAACTAACAACCAGGGAGCCTGCATGGGACAAACCTAGGCCCTCTCTATATATTTCACAGTTGTGTGTTTTGTTCTAGTTATGGAACACCTAAAAATGGAAAAAGAGGTAATCCCTAATGATTTGGCTGGCTTTTGGGTACCTATTTCTCTTACTGGAATTTTTTACTAAACCCTATTATAAGTGCAGGCTTAGTTTTACCACATCTGCTATGCCATTTTTTTTTGACACCTGTGGGAAGCTTGACCTATTATGAACAGGATCAGAGGGAAGTAGATTGAGGGAAAAAAGGAAAGATAGACAGTAGGAATGGGAGGAGAGAAGGGAGGGGAAACTTTTGTGGAAATGTAATATGAAAAATTATATGTATGTATATAGTTATGTTTGTGTACTATAATTACATACATACTATATATAATCCCACTTAGTACAATTATTGCTGTATATACACACATGGATATATATTTATCCACTTGAGAGTGGGTAACACACCTGCACTAATAACTGTGAAGAAAAATAATTCTCTCTCTCCCAGAAGCCATAAACTACCAGAAACTCTGTAGGTTGGGATTTTGGGAACCCCTTCTCCCCTATTAGTACTGGGATGTTTGTGTATTGATGATCAGTAGGTTTTTTTCAGATTATCATAGTTGCTCCGAGGTAATTTCAATGTATTCTTCCATAATCTCTGCCTCTAGCATTCCTTCTATTCCCTTTTGCAGGGATTTCCCTGAGTCTTGTGAGGCTTTTTACAACTGTACAGCTGAGGGACAGCAGGTTAAATATTCACCCCCACATGATGGAAGGAACCAAGTGAATGCCTTGGCTTTCACCTGCTTTTAGCTGAAAATACGTTACCTGCACCAGACCAATTTTTTCCATATTTCTACAATATTTAGTTATTTTCATATACTTATACAATATGTTTTTCATAATCAATTGGAAAAGGAAATGGAGAAGAACACAAATGCTTATTTCCCAGAAATCAAAATATGCTCCTCATGAACTAATGAGGGGGACGTTTAGTATGTTGCCTCTAAGATAGGGAAGATCTGAACAGAGGAAATAGTATTTAAAAAGTACATCTCTAAGAAAGCCTTGATCAAACAATACATACTGAAAGTGTACCCTATCTGTGATTTCAGCTCAACACACATTAATATAGAAATAATAATTTTGAAAATAAAAAATGCTCTGCAATACATGCATAAGTTAGAAAATGACTAAAAATATCATTTTGATTAGTGGTAGAATAAAATAATGCATATTTCCTTCATGTATTCTATAGACTAATGAAATATACTATAAAAATGTGTATTCACATAAAAACATGTACACACACATAAAAACAATTACATAATAAAAATATTATATCTAAAGAAATGTTAAATAAGTGTATGCAAAACAAATACATTCAAAACTTGGCAAATAAATTATTCATGGAAAAAGGACCACTGTAAAGTTACCCTAAAGGTATTTCTAGAATAGAATGTGCAGCCTTAAACGTTTGTCTTAGGAAAACTTAGAGTCACTTTTAGTTTTGCCGTTTGGAATTAAATATTTAAGTGCACTTCAAATGATTGCTTGATACTTTGTCAAAGCTCGTACCCACCAAGTTGTTCCTTATTAATTATTTGTTTTATTTCTATAGGAGAAATTGTATAAGTAAGTTTGCCACAGTACTGTGTTGTTATTGTTTTATTATAAGAAAATTAGAATGTTTTTACTCTAAATAATTGAATCATAAATTGTAATTGTCAAAACACTGTGTAACACCAAATTTTGCTAGTCTAAAAGGTATATCCTGGCCTCAATAAACTGATATGACTTTTAAGAGCGCATGCATGTAACTCAAGCACTTGGTATGTTGAGACCGCATAATAGCAGAGTGTTTAAGGTCAGCTGGTCTACTGAGCCATATAGCAAAATTTTGTTCAAAAAATTTACCATGTTATAATTGTTTGTTTAAAAAGTTAGATGTCATACATTAAATATCTTAGAATTTTTGTGTTTTAAAATGATTATAATATAAATAACAAGGCAATTTTAACATGTTTATATTAAGAAGCTTTATTATGCCATCCAACTATTCCCAGAAGTGGGGTCTATCCTTGGGTGTTGATGACATATTCCCTTTCTATCTTTGTGGTAAAACACTAAGATTGAAAAAAAAATAGAAAAGGAAGATTGGGGTGTTATCAGAGTCTAGGAGTGTAAGAATCCATTTTGAAAGAACAGAGTCTCGGTGTTGGGATCAGGAAGCTGATGACTCACAGCTTCAAACCACAAACTCAAGTCAGAGAGTGCACTAAGAATGATGTAAGCCCTTGAGATCTTACAGTTTCCTCCACTCACATCGTTCCTCAAAGTTTCATTTCATTACGTTCCAAGGCAAAATCTTTAATCAAAACTGAGCTAGCAGATTGACTTTTGCAGTCACAGAAACTCATCACTGCACTTTAAAAGCAACTCTCACAGGTAATTGCTTATGTGACAATGAAATACATCATATATTGTTATGAAAAAACATATAACATTTACTCTTTGGTATTGTGAAACATAACAGGGAAAAGGGGACAATCAAAATAAATTTCTAAAAATACACAATATCCAATTAAGATATAGAAAGTTACATAATTTCAATGGTAAATATATCATTATATTTATTTGAAATAAATCAAATCTGAAAATCCAATATTTTCTTAATCATATCAGATAATTAAGATATAGAGTTTTGAATATAAACTTGTGTTACAGGAAGACTGCCTGTTTATCCTGGCCACCCGGCTTGCTTAGCCCCAAGATAATCAACAGAAACTGTATTAATTAAATCACTGCTTGGCCCATTAACTCTAACTTCTTATTGGCTAACTCTTATATATTTAACCTATCTCTATTAATCTGTGTATCACCACATGGCAGTGGCTTACCAGGTCAAATTGCCAGCGTCTGTTTCTGGCGGCTCCATGGCATCTTTCTCCTACTCCACATATCTTTCTCCCAGCATTCAGTTCTGTATTTCCTGCCTATCTAAGTTTTGACCTATCAACAGGCCCAAAGCAATTTCTTTATTAATCAATAAAAGCAACACAATGACATAAGGACCTCCTACACCAAACTGGACATATGTAGAGACCTAGAATAATAAAAAAATACAAGTTTGAGTTACTGTACTACACAACATGCTAGTCAAAAAGAATTCCAGTGCCTCTTAGCTTCTTTACTAAACCTTTTATTATATGTGAAAGGAAATTAAAAAGTTTGGTTTGCTTTATACCATAGAATCACTGAAATATTTAGATAGAATAAATATAAAAATGATATGTATAATAAAAATGCCAAGGAAAATATATCAGGGAGAGAAATAAACTTGTGAAAAAAAATTTAGCATAAAAGTTATTTTGATATAAAGACAAATTATTTTTAATTTTCTCATAACTGAGTGAATGAATTTTACATTTTCAAATGACGTTAAAATATTATTGGGCTCCATTCAAGTACTAACCGGTCCCAACCCTGCTTAACTTTCGAAATTAGATGAGATTGGGTGTGTTTAGGGTGGTATGGCCATATAAAAAGAACTCAAGAAATTGGTCATCAAAAGAAGAAATAAACCAATAAAAAAGTAGAATACAGACCTAAACAGAGAACTCTCAACAGAGGAATCTAAAATAGCTGAAAAACACTTTTAATTAGACAAAAAGAAGGAAATTCTGTAGAAAGATTCTTTTCTACACTATGAACATGTATTCCTTTTTTAATTGAAATACAACATTTTCCCATCCTCCCTTCCTCACGTTTCTCACCCCATTTCCCATTAGCCCCATGCCACCTCACCCGCAAGTTCCCAGTTTTTGCCCGGCAATCTTGTCTACTTCCCCTATCCAGGCAGATGACTATATGTTTTTCTTTGGGTTCACCTTCTTATTTAGCTTCTCTAGGATCACAAATTATATGCTCAATGTCCTTTATTTAAGGCTAGAAACCAATTATGAGTGAGTACATCCCATGTTCCTCTTTTGGGGTCTGGGATACCTCACTCAGGATAGTGTTTTCTATTTCCATCCATTTACATGCAAAATTCACGATGTCATTGTTTTTTACCGCTGAGTAGTACTCTAATATGTATATATTCCACACTTTCTTCATTCATTCTTCCATTGAAGGGCATCTAGGTTGTTTCCAGGTTCTGGCTATTACAAACAATGCTGCTATGAACATAGTTGAATAAATGCTTTTGTCATATGATAGGGCATCTCTTGGGTATATTCCCAAGAGTGGTATTACTGGATCTTGGGGTAGGTTGATCCCGAATTTCCTGAGAAACCACCATATTGCTTTCCAAAGTGGTTGCACAAGTTTGCATTCCCACCAGCAGTGGATGAGTGTACCCCTTACTCCACAACCTCTCCAGCAAAGGCTATCATTGGTGTTTTTGATTTTAGCCATTCTGACAGGTGTAAGATGGTATCTCAAAGTTGTTTTAATTTGCATTTCCCTTATTGCTAAGGAGGTTGAGCATACAACATTTCACCAAGAATAATGGTGATTTCAAGCAGTTCCTCACCCAATTTTCATTTTATTGTTCACAGAAGTATCGTCCTTTCTGATTGTTCCAAGTTAAGAGGTCATTTGACTATCTGGGGCCAATCATCTGTGACAGAACACCGCATGTGTTACATCTAAGCCAGAAAATTGATTGTCACTGAGAAACTCCCTGGCATTCTCTCTACCCTCTGTTTTGCTGAGATAACAGAAGCGTGTGTCAAGATGGAGACGCTGAAGGATGGAAACATCTGGAATCACTGAGCCATAGCATAGAGAAGAGGTGCCCTGGAGAGTGTCTCAGACATCTGGTGGATCCGTGAGCAAGCATATTCACTGCTTGTCAGTGACGGTTTGAAGTGTAGTATGGCTGCATAACCTAGTCCAAACTAAATAATCAATCTAATCTCCATCATAGGATTATAGTGAAATTGAAATACTACAATACAGCGATTTTTTGATGGTTCTTCTAAATTTTTCTTTCTAGTCCCTAAAGAAGCAAGCTAAACTTATTTCATGTTAACACAAAGCTAATTTCAGAATCCCCATACAACAGAGCAGTCCACATTCTTCTGTGGTTGCAAATATTCTTTTGAGCATCTGGAAATTCATCAAACTTATTCCCACTGAAAGTTAGGAGACAATGGAGAAAAGTATGAGAGCCTTCTGTCACAGGAAGAACATACTTGTAACACTGAAGTGGGACTTCTGCTACAAATTTCTTCCATAAATGATCATTTAATCTTCCCTTCCTTCAACTTTACATGTTACTCTTTTCCTCATTTATATCTTCCTTATATTAGCATTTATACTTTTCAATTTTTGATTGATCAACCTAGTTTCCTTGGCCTGAACTTGGTGATGTCTGATGTGCTTTTATATTTTTCATGATTTGTAAGGAATATTCTAAATTATGATCTGTATGTCTTGTGCCATTTTGTATTATAGTTTCCATCATTTTGCTTGAAAAACTTTCTGGGTCTCATTTAATTTACACCTTGAGACGTTTTCTACTCTTTTGTCTTCAGTAACTATGATTCTCCAGTGAATTTAGGATCATGTGTTATAGCCTGATTAGAAGCTCGGTGAGGTATCTTGAGGACTGTCATCTGATAAATGTCATGGGAGGTTTATGACACATCACATCACCATTAATGGCAATTGATACTATGTCTTCATTAATTGGAGTTTCAGCTTCAGAAAAGAAGTCATCCAGACTCGTTACCAAAAGCACTAACAAAGTTTCAAATGTGTGAAGAAAAATATTTTAACACTAGAACAAGATCTGAATATAAACATTTTCACCTCTGAGAAAAGCCACCATCTGCTGTAAATGGAGACCAAAATTATAAAGGCCACAATAATAAGTGCTGGATTTAATGCAAAAATTGATAAATTTCTGTGTCATTGCTAAAGGTGGAGATGAAAGTAATGTATCTCTACATTCTCAGGGAAAACAGAAAATAAATCAAATAATATATAAATATGTGTTCTGTTCAAGTGTGCCTAAAGCACTCAGTGAATACTTCTGGTTTTTTCCAGCTGTGTTACATTGTGGTATCCGAAAGTACCAC